>NC_057412.1:37675374-37975374 GCF_019320065.1 Cervus canadensis
GCTCAACATCACTCATTATCAGAGAAATGCAAATCAAAACCACAATGAGGTACCATTACACGCCAGTCAGGATGCTGCTATCCAAAAGTCTACAAGCAATAAATGCTGGAGAGGGTGTGGAGAAAAGGGAACCCTCTTACACTGTTGGTGGGAATGCAAACTAGTACAGCCGCTATGGAAAACAGTGTGGAGATTCCTTAAAAAACTGGAAATAGAACTTCCATATGACCCAGCAATCCCACTTCTGGGCATACACACTGAGGAAACCAGATCTGAAAGAGACACGTGCACCCCAATGGTCATCGCAGCACTGTTTATAATAGCCAGGACATGGAAGCAACCTAGATGCCCATCAGCAGATGAATGGATAAGGAAGCTGTGGTACATATACACCATGGAATATTACTCAGCCGTTAAAAAGAATTCATCTTAACCACTCCTACATGAGATGGATGAAACTGGAAGCCCCTTATACAGAGTGAAGTAAGCCAGAAAGATAAAGAACATTACAGCATACTAACACATATATATGGAATTTAGAAAGATGGTAACGATAACCCTATATGCAAAACAGAAAAAGAGACACAGAAATACAGAACAGACTTTTGAACTCTGTGGGAGAAGGTGAGGGTGGATGTTTCAAAAGAACAGCATGTATACTATCTATGGTGAAACAGATCACCAGCCCAGGTGGGATACATGAGACAAGTGCTCGGGCCTGGTACACTGGGAAGACCCAGAGGAATCGGGTGGAGAGGGAGGTGGGAGGGGGGATCGGGATGGGGAATAAGTGTAAATCTATGGCTGATTCATATCAATGTATGACAAAACCCACTGAAATGTTGTGAAGTAATTAGCCTCCAACTAATAAAAAAATTTAAAAAAAAATGAATTATACTCTTGAGTCCTTTTAGATAGATTTCTTAACCTTGACACACCTCTGAATTGTCTATAGTGTGCTAAGAATGAATGATTTAATCCTGGTTACCAAATTATAAAACAGAAGCAAATTTTGTGTTAGATCTAACCATTATGCACTATAATTCACATATTTCTATTGAAATATTTTTGGATTGATTTGTTTCTAAACCATTCTACTCTTCACCAAAATTCAATAAATAGAAATGTAATCATTCTTTTTTTCTGAATGTAAAGAAAGGAAAAAAAAAATCATGCATGTACTCCTCACAAACATATGGAATCTGATTAAGAATTTGAAATTTAAATTCTCACTTTATTGCAGGCTTCCTGATTAACTAGGTAAAATTATTCACTACATTATTTTCTTCTCAGTTATCTGACTTTGAAGATGTTATATTCATTTATTTAACATACATTTTTGAAAGACTGCCCATTGATGATCTGATAAGTTTTTCTCTGTACTTGAAAACAGAATGTTGCTTGAAACAAAATTTTACAGACTTTAGTTTTATTATTATTAACACATAAATTGTATAGACTATCAAATTTAAGTTTTTCTTCGTTTCCTCTTGACTATCCTTTGGCTAGATAGTTTTCCACTGCTGATCAAAGTGTTTGTGTGTGTATGTGTTTTAGATCCAATAATTTTTCTATTGAAATAGTATATGACCATGCGCAAGCATACCATTTTATTATTTATGTAAGCTCTCCCTTTTAAAACTCATGAAAGAACAAAAAGAAAACCTACTTAGGTTGGAGCCATATGCCCCAAGAATTAAAAAACATTGATTTGCCTAGAATCAACACAAAAGGGAAATAAATGCAGGGGACATAGTTTACTTTTAAGTTAAAAGGATCTTTTCATATTACAGTGCTTCCTAGGAGACATGAAACAGTTATTTGAGAAGAATAAATGAGTGTATTTCTTGTTTATATTTATCTGAAAGGAAGCTTTAAGAGCATAAAGGGTCTCTTAGACATTAGGTATTAGGGAATTATAATCAGAGATCAGAGGAGACAAAGACTATCATGTAGAATTTATTTGTAGGATTTGACAATTTTGTTATAAAACTATGTATATGATTTATATTCTTTCTCCTTAAAGGGGAACTTTATTTTGTAGAATTTTTTCTCTACTTATAAGTTGCCAAATCACATGTAGTTTTATTGAAATTCACAGTATCAATTATCATTTGACTTTTCTAAGGCTATGCCTAAATTAGAAAAATAAAAAGTCTTTTATTCAACATATTTCATGAGGAACACAGGGCCTTTAGGGAATAGCAAAATTGAACTGAACCTAGTCAATAATAGATTGCTTACCCTTGGTTAATTTATTAGCCACCTGTTTCAATTTTACAGTGTAATAGAAAAGTTTGAATTCCATCAGTACATATGCAACATATTGCAGTCTGAATGCTTTCAAATCAGATAAAACATCAAGAGTTGGTATTGAGGATAACATAACTTTTAAGAAGATCAGATATGAGTTCAGTTTTTAGTATTTCCCTTTATTATTATCTTTATGCTATTATCATAATAGCATTTTTATTATAAAAACCTCAAATAAATGGAGGAAAATCACACCAAGAATTCTTCAGATTTTGGACTGGCTTAACACCAATACAAAAACTGTACTGTAGTACTTGAAGCTTAAGGGTACCCGTCTGGAATAAAAACCACTATGAATTACAAAGCAATAATAATTATAACTTAAATGAAGACCAAAAAAGTGTTTGTGTTATCCTGGATAAAAATAGTAACTTCATACATTACTGTTGACTTTCAAGTGAGAGTGCTCACACCCACCCCAGTAACGCAAACAAAGTGTTCCCACCATAGTGATGATGACTTTTACTTTCCCCCTGCAAAATATGAACACACTTTTATACACACATGGTGGGCAGTGGATCAACCTTGATAAATCATGGACATATTTGTGGTGATACTTCAAGCAAGTGGTAGACATGTGACTGGAATTTATGATAGTTTATTTTCCAGTTCTGAATATCAGGAGACTTCTAGCCCCAACCCAGAGACAGAACTGTCCTATGAGGTACACTCTACAGTAAATTGGATAAGCTTGGTCTACCTGAGGAACAGAGTTTAGGGCAAGAGGGCACTTACAATGCCTGGAACTGGTTTGAAGCACAACTTTGCAGTCTCGAGGCATGACAAAAGAAAACAAAAACAGAGGTGCAGTCCCATCTTGAAAATTTTTCCTAGCATTCAGAATTTGCCTCAGTGATATTCTCAGTGAAATTCCATCCTGTGAGAGCCCTGAAATGATGTGTTCCCTTTCATCAATGTCCAGTGCAAACACAGTGCTTCTTGGCTATGACCCACAGCCATTCAAAATCAATGTCTGTGAGTTAAACCACCCTGCCCAGACTGAAATTTTAGTTTCCAGCCTCTCTGGATCCAAGTAACAGTCCTAGGAACAGCCTCCAGTCCTGGCAATGATCATCTGTGTATCGTCTCTCATTTCTGTTAGATAATCTGATCTTGGCAGGGTGTTTTTTAAAAGAAATGACAAATGCTAGCTAGAAAGCAAATTTTAAAAATAAAAAAAAAAGGTTTTATCTTTAAATATTTTCTATTTTCCCTAATAATTCTACAGTCCAGATGATTCATATGCTGACCAACCAGACTGACTTATTACCTTTTTGATTATTGATAATTTAATATTAATTAGTTTATTTAACAAATACATAGCACTCGCCATGCATCAAAGAGAAAATTGCTTTACAAATATAAACTCATTTATTTCTCACAACAATGCTATAAAATACTTGTTGTTTCCCCCATATTATAGATAAAAGAACTGAGGCAGAGAAAGAATAAATACCTTGTCCATCATGGTCAAACAGGGAACTTCCCTGGTGTTCCAATGGTTAAGACTACCAGCTTCCATTTCAGGAAACATGAGTTCAATCCCTGGTCAAGGAAGTTCCACATGCCCCATGGCATGGCCAAAAAAAAAGAAGAAAAACACCATCATGGTCAAACAGCTTTGAAGTGTTGGAGCCAGCTTTCTAACACAGAGAATCTGGCTCCAGACTCTCCACTATTAGCCAGTTTAATCTGTTGTTCTTATCAGTGTTCATGGATTGGAAGAATCAATATTGTCAAAATGGCTATTCTACCCAAAGCAGTCTATAGATTCAATGCAATCCCTATCAAGCTACCAACGGTATTTTTCACAGAACTAGACCAAAGAATTTCACAATTTGTATGGAAATACAAAAAACCTCGAATAGCCAAAATAATCTTGAGAAAGAAGAATGGAACTGGAGGAATCAACCTGCCTGACTTCAGACTCTCCCTCGTAATCTTGACATGATCAATCAATATTTGTTAAGTAAATGAAAGCTCTGATCTGCATATCTTTTTTTAGATGACCTAATAGTGTGCTTTAGGACACTGGCAAAATAATGTTCTGATATTAATTAATGTTTGACTTAAAATTATTCTATGAACATGATATTTGTCTGGTAATACTTATAGATTGCTCATCTATATATTGTGCAACATGACTTCTTGTTTTAACCATGTTTGAATCATGTCACCTAACAGAGAAAGGAAATATGAATTATAAAAAAGACATGTAATGGAAATAAAAAACTATTAACTTTCATAGACACAGAATACTTTAACTACCAAATTTACTTTAATTCACTCATTTAAAACGAGAATGGTTGACTCCTTGCTTTCAAGTCTGTGTTGAAAATTGATGTGTTTGACCAACTCAGCATCTGCCTAGATGAGGAGTATGTTCCCTTTTTCTATAGTATTGTGGAATTAAAGCTATCAATAATTTGGGGCTATTTTATCAATGGCTTATGCAATTTAATGGTTCTCTTTGAAAAAAGAGACTTTAATATGATGCTATATGTTTATTATTTAATTTTGTTTTATTTGCAAAACCTGTCAGAAAATAGGGGAAAAAATGAATAGCTTTTGTCATAACACAATATTAAATGTAAAAAGTAACATTTATTCCATGCTATGTTTTGTCCACAGAGATTTTCATAAGCATTACATTTTTACACAGAGTTTTTTTTTTTTAAGTAATGATATTTTTAACCACAGGCAATTCTTTTTAGTCACTGTCAAAAATGACAGCTACCTTTAAGTGGTGTATATTGTCTGTGCATAGGAAAGCATCATATCTTATGCCTTATCACATTAATTATAGGTACCAACATTTAAAAATAAAATGTCAGAAATGGCATTACCTTGCTTACCTCCATAATACTTCTGGATATAAGTTTGATCTTTGCCTGGAAAATTAAAGACTCAGTCAGCATGTCCTATTGCCATATATATATATATATTTTCTAAATATGTTGTCTTTCTCATTTAAGAGAAGAAAATATTTCCTTATAATATTTTAGGATTTTTTATACTCAGTGGAAATATTGAGTTCATTTTAGTCTAAGCCATATTATGGACTCAAACAAAGTAATTATTCATCCAACATATTTGCCTGAATCTTTTTACTCACTGTATGACCAATATTGTATAGTCAGTTTTTCCAGGAAATATGGCAGAATGTTATGCTTTTTATGTGATTAAAAATCTTAATATTGATGTGAATGGGACATTCACTCAATAAAATCAAGAGATGAAGAGAGGATAAAAAGAGATAGAAGGGGGAAATGAATGTTTGTTAATGAAAGTACTTGTAAAACATTAAAGAGAATTATTTTCTAATGTTAAAAGATGTTACATTCCTTAAAGAAGTAGAATCATATTGAAACATTTATCAAACAATAATTAAATAATTTAAACGATTTTGATGTGTCCATGTGAGGACATATACAGCTGTCTCTGAGAATAACATGAAGACTAGCAGAATGTATAACTAAGGATATAAAGTAAAGGCTACATGGAGACAAGTGGGAGTGGCAGAGACGCAATCTAGTCAGAACCCACACGCCTGAGGTGGCAACTGATAAACAAGATGTATGTCACAACTGTGGAGGAACCCCTGACATACAAGGGGTCTCAGCCTCATGTTAGGCTTCCCAGACTAGGGGACTTGCATTGGGAAGACAAGCTCCCATAAAGCCTGGCTTTGAAAACCAGCAGTATTTCCAAGTCCGGAAGAACCAGAAGGCTGTTGGAAACTTAGACTCTCCTCTTCAAAGTTTTATGCACAAACTCATTCATTCCAAGTCCCAGTCAGAGGCAGCAGATTGAAGAACATCTGGGTCATCTTAGAGCAAGGTAATGAGTATTTTAAGGCATAAATGGGAGGGTCAGGTATCTGGTGGAACTTGCTTCAGAGACTGAAGCACTGGCAGGTACCTTTTTTTCTTTTTTTTTTTTTTTGAGAGGTAATAAGTGCATTTATTTGCATACAGAGAGAAGTACACAGCACAGATAGAGTGTGGGCCATTGCAGAGGGTGAATACGCAGTGAAATTTGTGATTGGTTTTTATAGGCTGGGTAATGTCTTATGCTAATGAGTGGGAGGACGATTCCAACTCTTTTGGGGAAGGGGCAGAGATTTCCAGGATTCGGCCACCGCCCACTCCTTGGTCTTTTAACAGGCCTTGGAATCTTCGTGGTACCTCTGGGTGAGTCATTTCACTTGCTGATTGAGGATCAAGGTCTAGTCTTGTCTGCTCTCTTGGTCCCATTTGTTTTTTTTGTTTTTTTTTTTATTAGTTGGAGGCTACGTGTAAATCTATGGCTGATTCATATCAATGTATGACAAAACCCACTGAAATGTTGTGAAGTAATTAGCCTTTTTTTCTTTTTTAAACTCAACCTTCCACCTAGCAGTCCCAGTACTGGCATACACCATTTCAATCACTCTTCATCATCCTAGCTCCCACCATACTCCCTACCCAATATTCCCCTAGAACCTGCCTCGCCCTACCCTGCATACTATCCCAGCTGGCACCACACCCCCAAAAGGGCCTCTGACTCTGGGGAATAGCCCTGACCCCTGGCACACACACAGCAATTGTGACTGAGCCAACCCCACTCACCAGCATGCCTATTGCAATCACAGGCCAAATACAACAGGAGAGGGAATGCAGCACACCTGGATCTCATTTCCATGGTAACGTGCCATGGGGCCCTGCAAGCACCTTCTACATAGGGCTGCTCTATCAAGATGGGAGACAGGTACCTGATATATCTGATACATAGAAATAAGCACAGAGATAAGCAAAATGAGACAAAGGATTTGCTTCCAAATTAAAATAAAAAAAACAAAGAGAACTAACTGAAGATAGATAAACCATTTAAGAAAAAGAACTAAAAAATAGTCATAAAAATCCTTACTAAACTCAGGAGAATGGATAAACTCAGAATTTCAACAGAGAGAAAATATAAAAATGAGTCAGAGCTGAAGAGCACAACTGAATGAAAGATAAACTAGAGGGAATTAATAGTACATCAAAGGATCAGAAGAATGGCTCCCTAATGTGGAATACAGGGTAGTGTAATTTGCCCAATGGTATAGCAAAAAGAAAAAAGAATTAAAAAAAAAAAGGATAGTTTAAGAGTCCTCTGAAACAACATCAGGGATACTAACATTCACATTAAAGGAGTCAGAGAAGGAGAATAGAGAAAGAGACAAAAACCCTATTTGAAGAAATTGTGAATAAAAACTTCCCTAACCTGGCAAGGGAAGCAGACATCCAAGTCCATGAAACACAGAGAGTCACAAACAAGGTAAACCTAAAGAGACACATGCCATGACATGTTATAACTAAAATGTCAAAGCTTAAAGAGAAAAGAGTTTCTCAAAACAAGAGAAAAATAAATAGTTACAAACAAGAGAACCCCCATATCAGCTGATTTGTTAGCAGGAACTTTACAGACTATGTGGGACTGCCCAGGCACAGTGCATTCAGAATGCTGAAAGAAAAAAAAGCAATTTACAACCAAGATTACTCTACCTAGCAAAATTATTCAGAGTTGAAGGAGAGATAAAGTTTCCTGGACAAGGAGAAGTTACATGAGTTTGTCACCACTAAACTGGCCTGACAAGAAATATTAAAGAGACCTTTATATAAGTGGAAATCACCATAGCTAGAAGTAAGAAAATTATTAAAGAAAAAAAATCACAGATAAAGACAAATATATAATAAAGGTAGTGGATCAAAAACTTAAAAAGCTAGTTTAAGGATTAAAAGATAAAAGTAGTAAAATCATCTACATCTAAAACAATGAGTAATACCCAATGACATCTAAAATATGACATAAAAACATAAAATGTGAGAGGGAAGGGAAGTAAAAATGTAGAGGTTTTAGAATGCACTTAAATGTAAATGACCAACTTAAGATACACTATGTATACATAGTACCATAAAACCTCATGGCAACCAGAAACCAAAAACCTATAATATATATACAAAAAATTTATGAAACATATTAAAAACATAACACTAAAGAAAGTCACCAAATCACAGTGGAAGTTTACAATAGAAGAAAGAAGGAATAGAGAAGAGCTACAAAAACAACCAGAAAACAATTAACAAAATGACAATAAGTACATACCTATCAATAATTATTTTAAATGTATATAGGCTGAATGCTACAGTCAAAAGACATAGGATGGCTGAATGGATTCAAAACAAAAATTAAAAAATTAAGATACATATATACCCTGCCTTACTGGAGACTCACTTCAGATTCACACAACAGAGACTTACAGTGATGAAATGGAAAAAAAAGATATTCTATGCAAATGAAAATTAAAAGACAACTGGTATGGTAGTATTTACCTCTGACAGAATAGCCTTTAAAACAAATACTGTACCAAGAAAAAAAGAACAATACATAGTAAAAGGATTAACCCACCAATAGGATATAACACTTTTAAGTATCGGTACACCCACCATAGGATCACTAAATACATAAAACAAATATTAATGGATGTAAATGGAGAAAGTGACAGTAATACAATAATAGTGGAGAACTTTAACACCCCACTTACATCAGTGAATAGATCATCCAGACAGAAAATCAACGAAGAAACATTGGCCTTAAGTGACACATTAGCACAGATAGCCTGACTAAGTATCCACAGAAATTCCAACCCAAGACGGAAGACTACACTTTCTTTTCAAGTGCACATGAGACATTTTCCATGATAAAGTACATGTTAAGCCACAAAAGAAGTCTCAATAAATTTAAGAATATTGAAATCGTATCAAGCATTTTTTCTAACCAGAGTGCTGTGAAACTAGAAATCAATTGCAAGAAGAAAACTGAAATAAGCAAACATGTGGAAACTAAAACACATGCTTCTAAACAACCAATGGGTCAATAAAGAAATCAAATAGGAAACAAAGTTTGAAAACACAAAATGAAAGATTTATAAATTTGACTGTATAGAAATTAAAATTTTCTACATGGCAGAATCTGCCACAAGCAAAGTTTAAAGCAAAGACAAAGTGATATATAAGATGATATAGATTATAGACATAAAGAAACACAGATAGTGATATATATGACATAAATAAAAAAGGCTAAAAGTTACCTACAAGCTGAAAATGCTTCAAGAACCAGGAGAATAAACAGACATTCATGCAACGAATGGCTGAAAGTATTTTAAGAGTCAGGAAAATAAATTCATGCAACGGATGGCATTGTGACTTGATACAAATTCATAGATGGGGGACAATTATATGCTGCCTAAATATATACCGTCAACACACACATACACATATACATGCCTTATAAATCTGTAACTTAGCAGTTCCAGTTTTAGAAGTTTATCCTAGAGGTATAATCACACACATTTGAAATACAGGATTACAAGATTATTCAACCAGCACTGTTTACAACAGAAAAGACTGAAAACAGTCTGCAAGCCTATAAATAATGTCAGATAAGTTATGACATGCATAATGGAATACTATTTGGGAATAAATAAAAAGTGAGGATATTCTTGATGTTGAGTTGGAAAAATAAACAAGAATTATTACATGAAAAAGTAAGTCATGAAACAGTATGTAGAGTATGCTGCTATTTATTGTGCTCCCTTGGTACAAAGGGAGCCAAAGAGAGACTCTTACACTTCTTACATTTGTATGTGTTTGTGTAAGTATGGGGAGTTACACACACACTTACATACACTCAAAACAAGAATACTGTTTGAAGAAAGGAAATAGCATAGCCAACTACTGTCAGGTTCCTGTCCATGTTTGTCGGTACTTACTGTTTGTTTTTAAGATCCCCGCAGTGTCTAGTGAGGACTTCCAGGATAGCTCAGTTGTTAAAGAATCTGCCTGCAATGCAGCAGATCCCGGTTTGATTCCTGGATCAGGAAGATCTGCCGGAGAAGGGATATGCTACCTACTCCAATATTCCTGGGATTCCCTTGTGGCTCAACTGGTAAAGAATCCACCTGCAATGTGGGGAGACCTGGGTTCAATCCCTGGGTTGGGAAGATCTCCTGGAGAAGGGAAGGGCTACCCACTCCAGTACTTTGGCCTAGAGAATTCCAGCAACTGTATAGTCCATGGGATCGCAAAGAGTCAGACATGACTGAGTGACTTTCACTGTCTACTGAAATTACCTGAAGATTCTCTATCTGAGAGTTTTTTTCCTCCAATTTTTCCCTTTGGTCAAGCTAGGTGTGCAAGGGCACTAACACCCGGGCAGCAGCCTCCAGCAAGGATAAGTGGGAGTTAGAGGATGATATCCCCAGATCCTTCCCAGGTGGTGGTCCCACCCTGAAATGTGTTCTGTAATGGTCTCTTAAGGACTTAGGTGGGGTCATGGCAGTGCACTGCTTGATAACAGATCCCCCACTGGCTTCCTTTTCTCTCCTATCTCGTTTTTTCATGTTCTGCCTGGTGCCCATTAGAATTCCTTCCAGTAATCACATGCTTGAGTGTCCTTATCTAGTCGTGTGCCTCTTTGGGGACCAGCCTAAAGTATTGGATTACAGGGAAACAAGCAGAAGATAAAATTTCAACAGTATGCTCTCATTTTCTTTAATTTTGAATCATGCATGCTGTCTCTTCAGTCATGTCTGACTGTGTGTGACCCTATGGACTGTAGCCTGCCAAGCTCCTCTGTCCATGGCAAACCCACGTCTCATATCTCCTGCATTGGCAGGTGGGTACTTTACCATTAGCACCAACTGGAAAGCCCAATTTTGAATCATAAGACTGTTCTAATAAAATTAGCTGAAAATATCAGATACTAGAAATTGAATGAGTTACAGCTCTAGATCACTTAATATCATGAGCTCTAGGAACTAATCTTTGTCTAGAGTTTGGGTGGCTGCCTGAAGTTTGGCCTACCAATTACATAAAAAGCCTCCTTGAAACTCCGCTATTTAAACAAATGAATCATCTCACCTACAGTTGTCACAATCTAATTTTCCTTATCCTCAAGTTTTAGGATCAGATTGACTGCTACCTCATTCATTTCCCTCACTGCATTTTATAATTAAATCTTAATGACAATTGCCAGATCTGTCACATCACAATGGGCTACGAAATATTTTTTATGAAAAGATCCTAGGGGCAGAGCTTATCCAGTTAACTCTTTCCCAGTATATTCCTAATTGTACATTTTCTTTTATAAACATCTACTTATTTTAAGACCTGTGGTTTTAGTATGCCCTTTGTTCATTGTCAGTTTGGATGATCTTTTCCTTGGCTACGCCCACTTTTCAAGATAATAAGGCCAATTTAAACTCCAGGATTTTCACAAGTCTCAGTCCATGAAATACCATACAGTGGAGACGGAATCAGATGCCCTGTATTCAGATTTTAACATCACCACCTGTCATGAAAAACCAGTGTGCCCCCCTGTAAACTATGGATAAATGTAAACTTAGAAGGAGTGATACAAATTAATTATTATTATTATTTTTTAACACTTACATCTGCTTTATTGACCATGCCAATGTCTTTTTTTTTTATTCATAGTGTAGTTTATTTATTTATTTTTCATTTATTTTTATTAGTTGGAGGCTAATTACTTTACAATATTGTAGTGGGGCAAATTAATTATTATTATATGATACTTGGAATGAACTTTTTTTAATATATGAACTAAATATGTTAGATCTCTTTCAGGATATTTTAAAAGTGAAAGTGTTAGTCTCTCAGTTGTGTCCAACTCTTTGCAACCCCATGGACTATAGGCTGTCAGGGTAGTCAGTCCATGGGAGTCTCGAGGCAAGAATACTGGAGTAGATAGTCATTCCCGTCTTCAGAGGATCTTCCCAAACGAGGGCTCAAACCAGGTCTCCTGCATTGGCAGACAGATTCTTCACTGTCTAAGCCAGACAAATTTTCCCACACTTAACTATCATGCAAGCTCTGACACATGCTGTAGTTTATATTTATGATGCCAGGAAATTCTAGTTGGTGTTTTACAATTCCCTGCTTTTTATTTTTTATTTATAGGTGATATGTTTTCTTCAGTTCAATTCAGTTAAGTCGCTCAGTCGTGTCTGACTCTTTGTGATCTCGTGAACCACAGCATGCCACACCTCCCTGTATGTCACCAATTCACGGAATCTACCCAAACTCATGTCCATTGAGTTGGTGATGCCATCCAACCATCTCATCTTCTGTCATCCCCTTCTCCTCCTGCCTTCAATCTTTCCCAACATCAGGGTCTTTTCCAATGAGTCAGCTCTTCACATCAGCTGGCCAAAGTATTGGAGTTTCAGCTTTAACATCATTTCTTCCAATGAACACCCAGGACTGATCTCCTTTAGGATGGACTGTTTTGATATCCATGCAGTCCAAGGGACTCTCAAGAGTCTTCTCCAACACCACAGTTCAAAACATCAATTCTTCTGCACTCAGCTTTCTTTATAGTCCAACTCTCATATCCATACATGACTACTGGAAAAACCATAGCCTTGACTAGATGGACACTTGTTGACAAAGTAATGTCTCTGCATTTTAATATGCTGTCTAGGTTGGTCATAACTTTCCTTCCAAGGAGTAAGTGTCTTTTAATTTCCTGGCTGCAATCACCAGCTGCAGTGATTTTGGAGCCCAAAAAAATAAAGTCAGCCAGTTTCCACTGTTTCCCCATCTATTTGCCATGAAATGATGGGACCGGATGCCATGATCTTAGTTTTCTGAATGTTGAGCTTTAGGCCAACATTTTCACTCTCCTCTTTCACTTGCATCAAGAGGCTCTTCAGTTGTTCTTCACTTTCTGCCATAAGGGTGGTGTCATCTGCGTATCTGAGGTTATTGATATTTCTCCTAGCAGTCTTGATTCCAGCTTTTGCTTCTTCCAGCCCAGCATTTCTCATGATGTACTCTGTATATGAGTTAAATAAGCAGGGTGACATATACAGCCTTGACATACTCCTTTTTCTGTTTGGAATCGGTCTGTTGTTTCATGTCCAGTCCTAACTGTTGCTTCCGGACCTTCATACAAGTTTCTCAAGAGGCCGGTCAGGTGGTCTTGGATTCCCATCTCTTTCAGAATTTTCCACAGTTTATTGTGATCCACACACTCAAAGGCTTTGGCATAGTCAATAGAGCAGAAGTTGTACAATGTCACAAACCTCCGTCCATAGTTCATCAGGCACTCTGTCTATCAGATCTAGTCCCTTAAATCTATTTCTCACTTCCACTGTATAGTCATAAGGGATTTGATTTAGGTCATAACTGAATGGTCCAGTGGTTTTCCCTACTTTCTTCAATTTAAGTCTGAATTTGGCAATAAGGAGTTCATGGTCTGAGCCACAGTCAGCTCCCAGTCTTCTTTTTGCTGACCTTATAGAGCTTCTTCATCTTTGGCTGAAAAGAATATAATCAATTTGGTTTCAGAGTTGGCCATCTGGTGATGTCCTTGTGTAGAGTTTTCTCTTGTGTTGTTGGAAGAGGGTGTTTGCTATGACCAGTGCATTCTCTTGGCAAAGCTCTATTAGCCTTTGCCCTGCTTCATTCTGTACTCCCAAGGCCAAATTTGCCTGTTATTCCAGGTGTTTCTTGACATCCTACTTTTGCATTCCAGTCCCGTATAATGAAAAGGACATCTTTTTTTGGCTGTTAGTTCCAAAAGGTCTTGTAGGTCTTCATAGAACCGTTCGACTTCAGCTTCTTCAGCATTACTGGTCGGGGCATAGACTTGGATTACCGTGATATGGAATGGTTTGCCTTGGTAACGAACAGAGATCATTCTGTTGTTTTGGAGACTACATCCAAGTACTGCATTTCAGATTCTTGTTGACTATGATGGCTACTCCATTTCTTCTAAGGGATTCCTGCTCACAGTAGTAGATATAGTGATCATCTGAGTAAAATTCACCCATTCCAGTCCATTTTAGTTCACTGATTCCTAAAACGTCAACATTCACTCTTGCCATTTTCTGTTTGACCACTTCCAATTTGCCTTGATTCATGGACTTAACATCCCAGGTTCCTATGCAGTATTGCTCTTTACAGCATCAGACCTTCCTTCTATCACCAATCACATCCACGACTGGGTGTTGTTTTTTGTTTTGGCTCCATCCCTTCATTCTTTCTGGAGTTATTTCTCCACTGATCTTCAGTAGCATATTGGGCACCTACCGACCTGGGGAATTTATCTTTCAGTGTCCTATCTTTTTGCCTTTTCATACTGTTCATGGGGTTCTCAAGGCAAGAATACTGAAGTGTTTTACCATTCCCTTCTCCAGTGGACCACATTCTGTCAGACCTCTCCACCATGACCCGGCCATCTTGGGTGGCCCTACACGGCATGGCTTAGTTTCATTGAGTTAGACAAGACTGTGGTCCCATGTGATCAGATTGGCTTCTTTTCTGTGATTGTGGTTTCAGCCTGTCTGCCCTCTGATGCCCTCTCTTAGCACCTACTGTCTTACTTGGGATTCTCTTACCTTGGAGGTGGGGTATCTCTTCACGGCTGCTCCAGCAAAGCGCAGCCGCTGCTTCTAACATTGGACGAGGGGAATCTCCTTTTGGCTGCTCCTCCTGCGCTGGCTATGTGTTCTTAGAATCACCTTTATGGTACTTTTTCTGTCACGAAAAATGGATAACCATATTTTTACCAAATTTTTACCCTTTTGAAAGTATATTCTCTGTCCGCTTCAGTTCAAAGAAAAATTATGTGCATTCTTGGTGTTAAAAGGCATGTTTGAATTTTAAATCTGAAAGTAATATTTTGAAAGTACCAAAAACTGGACCCAGGAGGATATTTCTTTAGTTGTTTTGTTGATTTTTTAACCTCCCATGCTTTCTAGACCAATCTAATGCCTCTATTTTGCTACTATGGCATGAGTGATATAACTTATTTCTGAAAAGCACCAAGTAAATAGACTTGAATGTTGTCACTAGGCTATGTGAATCCATTTCATCTGGGGTCCTATGATATGCTTTGAAGCCAGAACATTATGACTGGTATGAGAGAAAAATCATAGAAGATTTTTAGTTTAGGAAATCTTTTTGTATAATTGTGAAATTCTCAAAGCTCTGAAAACCCACTCTGGTCCTATGTCACAGTCTTAGTCTTCCTCCAGATGAATTGAATCCTGTCTTAATTTATCTCTACTTTACCAGTATAGCAACTAATGGCATAAATTTGATTTGTACTAAGTGTTGATATAAAAACAAGTGTTTCATTAACTTCATAGGATTTATTATATACACAAAGCACAATCACAAAATATGTGTTAACAGTTCTTTAAAAAGTTCCTCTAACAGGACCAGATATTGCCTTCAACTTTGACTGCCTGATGTGGTTGTTCATACATTTCTTTTAGGCTAATTTGCCATTACTTGTTAGTGAATAATCTTATCCTAGTAGTATCAGTCCTTCTTTCTCTGAAGGAAAAATATTTACTTTCCCCGAATAAAAACCAACACAGCCTAGATCTTTTCTATGGTAAGTTTTATAGACTGAACTATGTCCTCCAAAAACTCATAGGTTGAATCCCTAACCTGTAAATAAGTCTTTACTTGGAGATAGAACCTTTAAGGAAGTAATGAAGGATAAATAATGTCATAATGTGGGGCCCTAATAAGATGCTACCTTTATTAGAAAAAGAAGAGACGGCATGTTTGAGTGTGCAGAGATAAAAGGCCATGTGAGTACACAGTGAGAAGGCAGCTATCTGTTAGCAAAGAGTGACATCAGAAGAAGCTAACCCCGGCAGCGCCTTGACCTTGGACTTCAAAACTCCAAAACTGTGAAAAAATGGGTGTTTGTTGTTTAAGCCACCAGTATGTGGTATTTTGTTATGGTAGCCTGAACTGATCAAACAGAATTTATATACATATCTTCTAAATTTGTGGTAAATTCCAAAGTCTCAATTTTTAATCAGAGTGACTAATCCCCAAGGACATGCATATCTTTGGCTTAGTATTTCAGGACAAAATATACAGAAAATTCAGGTCTAACAATTTAAAAACATTATCATATATTAATATTTGCCTTGTAAATATTTGTTGGCTAAGTTGACATCAGTGGCAATCATAAATTTTTTAATGTATTCTCAGTACTATTGTAGTTAAATATAGAACTAAATATTTGGAGTATGTTTAAAAGTTACCCACCTAATTGTCTCTTAATTTTGAAAGACAGAATATATTGTTGCTGAGAAAATTCTCACATAGAGCAATTCCACCATTTTTTAAAGCATTCATTGAAACCAACCTGTAATGAAAGCTGTACATACAGACATGAAGATTTATCTGTTGATTATTTCCCACTTCAAATTAGAAGAAATAATAGTTAATCCTATGATAAAATATGATAGCATTATAATTTATTTGGTTCATTCATTTGTGTATTCAACTAACCTTAATTGAACATTTACTCTATGACAAGAATTATGGGGGCTCAGCAGAAAATAAAGCAAAATCTCTGCAATCAAGGAGCTTACATTTTACTGAGAACAGCAGAAAATGAATTACTTTTTCAATGAAATCAGTTAATTCATTGATAATAAATAAATGCAGAAATGTTCATTTTTTTCTGGACTGAGATGATAGCCTAACTACCCTCACAAAGTTTCTGATGCTGTAATCTAAAGCACCAGACTCAGAGTACTGAGTACTAATCTGAGTACTAATCTTGGGTTTACCATTTCTAGCTGGGAAGTGTAATACTTCCCACCTTGTCTGAGTCATTGTCAAGAATAAGTGAAATAAAAAAAAACTGCTTTGAAAAATTCTAAGCACCATACTATGAGATGGCTGGATGGCATCACTGACTCGATGGACATGAGTTTGGGTAAACTCCGGGAGTTGGTGATGGACAGGGAGGCCTGGCGTGCTGCAATTCATGGGGTTGCAAAGAGTCGGACACGAGTGAGCGACTGAACTGAACTGAACTGAAGCACCATACAGGGTGTACTTCTTTTAAGGGAGGGTATCTAAAAACCAGTCTCTCTGTGGCTCTTTCGGGAAATTCTGCAAATTAATTTGTATCTCAGTCCATCTCTCTTTGTTAAGCTCCAACCCCAAATGTTCAGCTAAACAGGGTAATCTCTATCTTTCATAGACCTCGGCATATCCAAAATACGACTCACTATTTAGGCTTCTCTTGCATCAACATTTTTTTCTCTCTTGTACCCCTCTTCTTTGTTGCTTTCATTCAGCACTAAATACCAGAATCAGAAATTTGGAATCTGTCTTTAATTCCTTATAGTTATTCTTGCTGCAAACAACTTATCAGTCTCCACCTTTTAATAGTTTTGAAGTTTGTGTTCTTCAGAGTTTGTGTTCCTGCCTTGTCTCTTTCTAAAGTCATTCATTACCTTAGTTCAGTTCTCATCAATACAATTATAATAATCAACTATTATAATCCTTTTTTTCCAGTCTTGTTCTCCTCAAACTTTTCCTTACCAAAGCTGCCAAAGTGAAAGTCTACACCTTGAATTATATTCTTTAATATCTTTCAGTAGAAACTCACCACCTATAAAAGAAAGGTTAGGGTATCTGCCATAGCAAGTGTGGTATTCTGAATACATTGCCTTTCTATATCTCTAATCAAATCCTACTGCACTTCCATCCCATGTATTTTACAAACAGGTAACACAGAGTAAATGTCAAGTTGCTTCAAAGTCTATTCTGTTGCTATTTTACATATCTATTCTTTTTGCCCAAAATCTCTTTCACCATCTTATCACTTTATTACCTCTTATTTATTGTTCAAACTCAAGCTTCACTTCTGGGGTATGTTCACTGATCTACATGGAAAGATAAACTCTCTCTGTATGTACTGTTATGTATTATGTATAAGACTCTGCTATAGAAACTTGTATCATTATTTTATAATTCTTAGCTTGAATGTCTAACTCATTACAATATCAATGATGCATAGCAATTATTCAAAAATGGCTCATCATGTACAGTCAGGGAATTATTCTTAAAGTAAACTAGGAAACACAGTATTTTGAGAACTTCAGACCCATGAGGACAGAGAGAACTTTCTTCATTTAAACAGAAATTGACTTTGTGATTTACTTCTAAATATGAGACATAAGAGACACAGGTTCTATCCCTGGGTTAGGAAGATCCCCTGGAGGAGGGCATGGCAGCCCACTTCAGTATTCTTGCCTGGAGAATCCCATAGGAGAGGAGCCTGGTGGTCTATAGTCCATGGGATTGCAAAGAGTCGGACACAACTAGAGTGACTTAGCATGCATGCATATGAGCTTACATCAGTATGCAAGACCATCTCTCTCACTTTTCTTTGGAAGTTTTGTTATTTTGTATTGGAAAATTAAAAGTAAAACTGCCATGTAATAACAAAGGTCATAGGGTCCCTTAATGGCTGATTTGTAACTTATTTTAATTTTATTTTGTATATAATTTGTGAGCATTAAGTTTATAAAGTATGAGGGAAGCTCCATAAAAATTGAGTTAATAAAGTGTTATAAAAATACTTTTTAATATACTTATAATGAAAACCCAGTTTGACTATTTTATGTAGTGTAGACACTTAACACTGAAATAGTTTATTTTCACCCAACACTATTAAAATTTATTGGGCTTCCCTGGTGGCTCAGAGGTTAAAGCACCTGCCTGCAATGCGGGAGACCTGGGTTCGATCCCTGAGTCGGGAAGATCCCCTGGAGAATAAAATGGCAACCCACTCCAGTATTCTTGCCTGGAGAATCCCATGGATGGAGGAGCCTGGTGGGCTACAGTCCATGGGGTCGCAAAGAGTCGGACACGACTGAGCGACTTAACTAACTAACTAATTAAATAATGATTGGACAATTAAATTTTGGACAGCTTAGTAACATTGCTGTTCACTTGTCCATAAAAATTTGGGCAAGGCACTGTTTATTGGAGTAAGAAATGGCAACCTATTCCAGTATTCTTGCCTGGAAAATTACACTGATGGAGGAGCCCGGCAGGCTACAGGCCGAGTCCATGGGGTCACAGAGTTGAACAGAACTGGCGACTGAGCACGCACTCACTGCCAGTTTATCAATCTGTATGATTGGTACAATCTGCCACAAGAATTTTTTCAAAGATTCCAGTGTAGTAATAGTCATTAAAGTAAATCAGTACCTTCAAAAACTAAATGCAAAGGATTTAATAATAAGTATTAAATGTTTACATCTAAAGAAGAAACAGCAAAGTCTGAAAATTGCTTATTATATCTAGAAAGTATTTTTATGACAGAAATCAAATATCTAAGCTAACTATACACTAAAAACAGGCACTGGATTAAAGATTGCTGTTTGGTTGGAAACATAGTTAAGCGCTTCTCATGTTTTCAGTTGTCTTTTTTGTTTCTTTATTCCCAGAACAACTCCACTAATTAGATGATACATTTCAGTATAATTTCAATAATACTTTGTGTAAGTACTCAGAAAAGGGTATAATCAACATTTAACAGAATGAAACCCTTAGGGTAAATTCTAGTAAAATCTGTGAACAAAGAAAATACTTCTAATAATCACCTCTGTAATTTACAAAGAAAACCAGAAAATAAACAGATGAACATTTTTAAAAAGTCATAGGTTTACCTCTTTATAGTAACCACCATAAGTCATTTGAACTATCAGATAACTTCACATTACCCTTTTGAAAACCATGATTTATTCTAAAACTATTAATAAATCTTCAGAAAACAAACAAGATCATGTAATTTTTCTGGTCAAAGGCCTTCAGTGATTCTCATTTAGGAGAAAGCCAAACTTCTTAATCCCTATTCCACTGCCCTCTGAAGACTATAAAATCTATCCTTCCTTACCTTTTCAATACTGTATCCTATTCCTTAGAAGTGTTAATGATGCAGATATCACAGGACCCAACTCAAAGTAGTTTATTCAGTTAATACTTTCTCACAGTGGGTTTTCTAGCAGGCGTGGATGTCATGAAAGCTGTTAATAAATGGAGGTAACTTGAAAAGGAAAAGCCTTTTCGATCTGGTAAAGCAAGCCACAGCTGACCACCTGATATCAAATGTGGTGAAATTTGTAATAGAGCAATTGAAAAGTTTAAAAAAGAAAATGCTAAGATGAAAATGAGCTTCATGGAATATACCTGAGTTTTGGATAATGTGAAGGCTCAAGCATGGTTGATTTCTTCCTGTGGAAATCTGAGAGTAGCATGAACAATCTGGTAATCCCTGTTACCCTCAAAATTGCTTCTCAATTAAAAATAGGAGTCTGATCATACTGTCTTGGTTGTTACCACTAGTATTGGTAAATTTGAAGGCAGTATCTCAAAAAAAAAAAAAAAGCAAGCACAGTGTTGGCATTCTTTTCCAGCTTAAATTTAGTAAATTTGCAACTAATACTAGTCCCTCAACAGACACATTTGTATTCTCTCAACTAGATTAGTTAGTGTTAGTGGCTCAGTCATGCCCAGCTCTTTGCGAACCCATGGACTACAGCCCACCAGGTTCCTCTGTCCATGGGATTTTCCAGGAAAGGGTACTAGAATGGGTTGCCATTTCCTTCTCCAGGGATCTTTCCAACCCAGGGATCCAACCCGGGTCCCCTGTACTGCAGGCAGATTCTTTACCACCTGAGTTACCAGGGAAGACTTGTTATATATTTTTGATCCTCCAGATTGCCCATGAAGTGTTTTAAACATAAAGGTCATTGCATAAATATTGATTCTTTGTTTCTCCTTGAAATAGGCAAAATAGTGACTCTGTGATTCTCTTAGATTTGTGTGTACAATCCCATGGCCATTACAAATACTCTTCTTCCGTGTGTAGCTAACTCTGATGTTTTTCACGTGAAGTGTCTGTTTTCATGCACGCACATACACAGAGAGTATGTGTCTGACTAAACTTGAATGCCTGGGGAAGCTGTTGTTGGCTTGTATTGACTTTTTTTGCTCTAGATTATGAGTCACTTTTTCCTGTTTTCCTTATCTTATTTTGAGGGTTTCCTTAGTGGCTCAGACAATAAAGAATCTGCCTGCAAATTAAATGTTTGCAAAAGATTATATTTCAAATTTATTGTTCTTAAATGGACTGTTTTCTCTACCTAGCATCCACTATGAGCGACTAACTCATTATTATTTTTAATAGTTAAACTAGATAGGGACTGTGTTGTATTTTTAGTTAACTTCATCCCATCTATGACTTCATAAGTTTTAAAGTGAACTAGATATGCCAGAAAATTTGGAAGACTCAGCACTGGCCACAGGACTGGAAAAGGTCAGTTTTCATTCCATTTCCAAAGAAAGGCAATGCCAAAAATTGCTCAAACTACCACACAATTTCAGTCATCTCACACACTAGAAAATAATGCTCAAAATTCTCCAAGCCAGGCTTTGATAGTACATGAACTGTGAACTTCCAGATGTTCAAGCTGGATTTAGAAAAGGTAGAGGAACCGTAGATCAAATTGCCAACATCCACTGGATCATCGGAAAAATGAGAGAGTTCCAGAAAAATATCTGCCTCTGCTTTATTGACTATGCCAAAGCCTTTGACTGTGTGGAACACAACAAACTGTAGAAAAATCTCAAAGAGATGGGAATACCAGACCACCTGACCTGCCTCTTGAGAAATTTGTATGCAGGTCAAGAAGCAACACTTAGAACTGGACATGGAACAACAGACTGGTTCCAAATTGGGAAAGGAGTACATCAAGGTTGTATATTGTCACCCTGTTTATCTAACTTATGTGTAGAGTACATCATGAGGAATGCTGAACTGGATGAAGCATAAGATGGAATCAAGATTGCTGGGAGAAATGTCAATAACCTCAGATATGCACCCTTATGGCAGAAAGTGAAGAACAACTAAAGAGCCTATTGATGAAAGTGAAAGAGGAAAGTGAAATGTTGGCTTAAAACTCAACATTAAGAAAACTAAGGTCATAGCATCTGGTCCCATCACTTCATGGAAGATAGATGGAGAAATAGTGGAAACAGTGGCTGACTTTATTTTTTTTGGTCTCCAAAATCACTGCAGATTGTGACTGCAGCCATGAAATTAAAAGACACTTGCTCCTTGGAAGATAAGTTATGACCAATCTAGACAGCTTATTAAAAATCAGAGACATTACTTTGCCAACAAAGGTCTGTCTAGTCAAGGCTATGGTTTTTCCAGTAGTCACGTATGGATGTGAGAGTTGGGCTATAAATAAAGCTGAACACCAAAGAATTGATGCTATTCAACTGTGGTGTTGGAGAAGACTCTTGAGAGTCCCTTGGACTGCAAAGAGATCCAACCAGTCCATCCTAAGCGAAGTCAGTCCTGAATATTTATTGGAAGGATTGATGCTGAAGCTGAAACTCCAGTATTTTGCCACCTGATGTGAGGAACTGACTCATTGGAAAAGACCCTGATGCTGGGAAAGATTGAGGGCGGGAGGAGAAGGGGAAGACAGAGGATGAGATGGTTGGATGGCATCACCAACTCAATGGACATGAGTTTGAGTATGCTCCGGCAGTTGGTGATGGACAGGGAAACCTGATGTGCTGTTGTCTATGGGATCACAAAGAGTCGGACACAACTGAGCCACTGAACTGAACTGAGATCCCTAGGAGGGATCTAGTACTCCTTTGGCATGTGAAGACTGCAAGACTAGGAAACTTCTCTTTGTTTTCCATTTCTGTTCTCAGCTTTTTGTATTGCCACTTACTCAACAATAAGTCCATAAGAAAACTGATAAAGCAGAAAGGTCTAGCTTGGGTTATGCTGTGCTGTGCTTAGTCGCTCAGTCATGTCCTACTCTTTGTGACCCCATGGACTGTAGCCCGCCAAGCTCCTCTGTCCATGGGGATGCTCCAGGCAGTAATACTCGAGTGGGTTGCCCTGCCCTCCTCCAAGGGATCTTCCAACCCAGGGATCAAACCCAGGTCTCCCGCGTTGCAGGTGGATTCTTTACCATCTGAGTCACCAGGGAAGTCCAAGAATATTGGAGTGGGTAGCCTATCCCTTCTCCAGGGATCTTCCTTAACCCAAAAATTGAACTGGGGTCTCCTGCATTGCAGGCAGATTCTTTACCAGCTGGGCTACCAGGGAAGCCCAGCTTGGTTTATAGGCTCTCCCAAATTCTAATGTAAGACTTGCCAGCTCATATGTGGCTGTTAAAAATTTACCTGTTTAATCCATTGGAAAACAAGAGTCTCTCCATTGTTTAGAAAAGTTTCTCTCTTGGTGAAAAATTTGTTTCTCCACCAGTCATGCAAGCTAGCTAAGTTGCCCTGAGGATGGAAATGGCCACGGGTTACTACTCACCTTGAAAGGTCTTATTTCCTTTAAGAAATTTCTTTATTTGTACTTTTTATACAGTGCCTGACTTTAGGGACCTTAAATACCCATTAAAAAATATTATTTCATCTTTTGTTTTCTCATTGGGAGAGTGATGGTCTTTTATGACTTTCTATGTGTAACTAGTAGGACTTGCCAGGTCAGTGGTAAAAAAAAAATTCACCTACAATGCTGGGGCCTCAGGAGACACAGGTTCCTCCCTTGGGTTGGGAGGATCCCCTGGAGAATGAAACAGCATCTCACTCCAGTATTCTTGATAGGATAATCCCATGGACAGAGGAGCCTGGCAGGCTACAATCTACGGGGTCACAAAGAGTTGGACACGATTGAGCACACAGGCTTATGTAACCAACCAGCAGTGGAAGATCTATAATGTGCTTTCAAACACATGATTTGATATGGTCAGAGTGGCATTGTTTCTCTTTATTTTCAAAACATTTTGTATTTTGCATGAATGCTTCTTCTTGTTTTCTAAGTTATTATTTACACTATGATTTCAAGTCCTTCTATTTCAGTCACACAGTAGCCCATTCTGCATTTCTAGGTTAGTGTAATGCCCTGCTAATCATTTTCCTCTCCTGATGATTGGTATAGTTTATTTCAGAATTTTTTACATTTTCCATATGCAAATAGAAATAAAGGAGTATCTAAAATTTTATATGTATGAAGTTGCATAAGTATCTTTCTTTGCACTTTTAATGTTCATCTTTACAATATTCAAATATACTGTATACTATTATACAATGGAGGCTGGCAATTTAATGTATATTTGTGTATTACAATATTCCTTTTAAGTATCTGTTAATATGTTTCCTCTACTCCTTAGTCACTTAAACAGCAAAAAGACAATGAAAATGTAGTGACTGGTCTTATTCCTCAGTACTTTTTCTTCTTGTATGCATAGAATTTTTTGATGTTGAAAGTCAGTAATTCAGAAGAACAATTAAATAGTGGATCTTGACTCACTAGAGTGATGAAAAAAAAGTGTGAAAGTGAAAATCGTTGAGTTGTGCCCGACTCTTTGTGACCTCATGGTCTATACAGTCAATGGAATTCTCCAGGCCAGAATACTGGAGTGGGTAGCCTTTCCCTTCTCCAGGGGGCCTTCCCAACATCGGGATCAAGCCCAGGTCTCCAGCATTGCAGGCGGATTCTTTACCAGCTGAGCTACAAGGGAAGCCCAAGAATACTGGAGTGGGTAGCCTATCCCTTCCGCAGCAGATCTTCCTGACCCAGGAATCAAATCGGGGTCTCCTGCATTGCAGTCAGATTCCTTACCAGTGAAGCTATCAGAGAATCCCTTAAAAATAACTAAGGAGTCAGTCTTGCTATAATACTAGCATAGGTAGCTTTTCCCTTCTCCAGGGATTCTTCCCAACCCAGAACTGAACCCAGGTCTCCTGCATTGTGGGCAGATTCTTTACCAGCTGAGCCACAAGATGGCTTATGTTTTCCAGTATTGGATATTAATTTCATGCTAGGTTGTACTTCTTGATTCAGTATACAAAAGCTAAGTAACCAAGACCACCTAGTTGAAAGTGTATACTCAAAACCTGCATACTAAATCACAAGCTCATATATGAGGCAAAGATAAGTTATTTTTTAGGCAAAATAAGTTATTGAGCCAAAAAAAATAAGCTTATTTTTTAATAAGGAAGAGAACAGTAAATTCTAAAGTGTGAAAAGTTGGAGGGAAGAAAGAAATTGAGTGGAAGAAATTAAGTAGACATTAAGTAAGTGTTAAGAGTGAGAGGGAAAACAAAAGTTCACTGAGAAGATGGTCAAAACTAGGTAATGAAAAGTTGATGTGACATGTTTGGAACCCTGAACCAAACTTACTGGCATGCACTGGTGACCAATATCACATACAGAAAAAATATACTTCATGTCTTTATTGCTAGCTGCTGCTTAGAAGAGTTGTTTCACTGTTGCTCAAAGAAAATTCTCCCAATGTATCCAAAGCATCCTATAATGACTGAAATAATTTGAAAATCAGAGTACTTGTGACTTCTGGTTGTATACCTTCCATGGTAGAAATAGATAAACCAATGTGGTTCAAATTGATTGTGTTTTTTAAATGAGAAAAAAGCTCTCTCTCTAGGAGATTGCACAGATACAGGATTAACTACAATTCTAATGATCTTTCATAGATATTGTATATGAAGCTGTAGACTCAGATATTTAAAACAATAATAATAATATAAGTGCCATATAAACGGTTGATACCAAGATATACTATTTCCTTTCTACTTCATTTTTTGCAGGGCATAAAATTAGGGTTGAATGGTACAAAGTTTGTATAAATAAAATAAGGAACAGAAAAAATGCACAACTACATACCTATTGAATTTATCAATTTTCTGGCAAAAAGTCATGGCATTATAACATAGAAACAACTGTATACTTAAATTTCTTGCCCCTCCCAAATGAGATGACATTTATCTTCACTGATCTCTGTAAAAGAATTTCAAGCAAAAAGTGTAGTCCATTCTGTCTATGAAGAGACAGTGTAATAGACAATGTGAAGACGTAGACACAAAAGGTGCTGTATGGGAGATATATAGTTTAGATATCATACAGTGAACTTTATGGTCCACTCTGTCCAAAACCTTGTCTATGAAGAGAAAGTGTAATGTACAAAGGGAAGATCTAGAATCAAAGAAGGTGCAATATAGGAGATATATGGCTTAGATATCATATAGTGAACTTTATTTGATTTTAATATTTCTTAAAACTGCATTTGAAAACCAGAGGAAGAGGGTAACATTTGCCAAGTTTTATTATTGATTTAAAGATATACGCATTGATGGGGTATAGAGCATGAAAAATCTGTAGCAGATACTATGCCATTTAATATTTAATGACCTTGTGAGTTGTTCATTATTCCCATGTCACAGATTAGAAAACTGAGGTTCACACTGAAAAGTACTAGAGCCAGTTTTGAAACCAGACATTCCTGCTCACATCCTATGTTCTTGCCACCATAATTTGTGTCTTTCTATAAGTCTGTATAAAATTTCAAAGCAGGCTACAATTTTAATTCTATTCTATGAAGCTGAATTTCATTCAATTCAGACCTATTAGAACTGGCTCTACATTAAGAAAGCTTATATAAATTTTCTTACTTAAATATATAGCTAATTGGTTGTATATAGTTCATGATTCTAAAATAGCTTAGAATTTTAAATTATTGAGTCCTATGCCAAAATTTCTTTAAAATGATTCAGTATAACAATGATTGACTAAGTTCCATTTAATATATTTCCTTCCAGATATGGAAAAATGTCTTCTTAGCTAGCTAACTCTTTTACATAAACCACAACAAGCACATGAAAATCACCTAATAATTGTCCTAGATTGTTATAGGTTGCTAAATTTAAAAAATTGGTATTAACAACTGGCAATTGTTCTAACATTTAAAAAGTCTTAAAATAAAAACAACCTATGATCAGATGCATTCATATACATTACATTGTGTCCCTCACCCCCAGGAACACCAATCAAGAGGAAATAAATAAGAGTGTTCTAACCAGAAAGAAAAAAATAAAAACAAAACTTAAAAGTAAGGAAAATTTCTAGAGATTGTTTCATTTCCTAAAGTGTCATGTGTCATATATTCTGATTGTCACCCTGATGCTGTCAAATAGATTTTGTCATTCAGATTCAAGCATTTAGATATTGCAATACCATGATGCTGTCAGATATATTTTGTCATTCAGATTCAAGCGTTTAGATATTGGAAGAGTCCAGTGAATTTATCTATCTTTAGATTCATTTATCTTTACCCATATAAGAATTATTCACATTTTCAGATAAAATGCCAGTTGTACTACATAACCAACATTTTTCTGGTTTTATTTCATGAGTGGTACTATATTAGGAATTGGAGAAAGGAGAAAAGGGAATTTCACAAAAGTTTCAGGATATTTTTAATAAGGCTTTAATTTAGAAATGTTTTAATTAAAAAATGGTGCCAGTGAGGAGACTTAAATGCAGGATGTATAAAAGGTTGTTCTGAAAATTATCGACTCTTACTTGCAGGACAGGGAAGCCTCATGCGCTGCAGTCCATGGAGTCATCAAGTCAGACACGACTGAGTGACCGAACAATGTGCAGAGGACCCAAGAATCAGCATTCTAGATTTCAGTATATAGATACATAATAGAGAGTTTTGAATCATCAGGAGCTAGGGTCTGCTTTGAGGAAATATATAATCTTATTACTATCTCATAATCACTATTTTGCTGATTCAAACATTTAATTTGATCTATATTTTTACTTCCTATCTTCACCACACTGCACGATATAACAGATTATGTTATAGCTTGATAGAAATGATACAGGAAAAGAGTTTGGATTTCTCACACCCTCCATAATTCTCTGAGTTTACTCAGTATTTCTTAATTTGATTGATGACTGTGACATGAGGTGTACATGGTATTGTATAAATATCACAATCACTAGATAGCTTTGAAGTTAATTTAACAAAACTGAGTTTCTATAAAAATTTGATAAAATATCTCTGTTTCCACAATTTAAGTGATCTTTCAAATGTACATAATATTGAGTCCTATTTATGTAGGTTCTTTGTGGCAGTTATGTTTAAAAAATGAGCAATTTTCCAACAATAGAATTTATTTTTCTAGAATAAGAAATAGGGAAAGGAACTGATTCAAGTAAGTTATATGACTTCAAATTTGATGAAGTTAAATGATCAAAAGTTGATGTTAGATTATTCCTTTGTATTCAGAATTCTTAGCAGAGAATTTATTTTACAATATCAATTGTTATTTTATCATTGCAGAGACTTCTTCATGTATAATTTATCCAGGTTTTGCTTCAGTTTAAAACCATTCCTCTAGTTGTATTTTCTGTGAAAAAGGAGAATGACTTCACAATAAAACCAGTTAAAAGGCAACTTTACACTTAAATAAAATTTTATTTTGATATGATAACAAATGTAAATAACATCTGATATTGTTATTTATTCATTCCTTTATTCTGGACCCATTCCGTACTTCCATGTCACTTTCCATTCTTCTGATGTGGAATCAAAAAGTGCACATACTGCTTCACTTTTTTGAAACAGAAAAATACCTTATTTTATATATAAGCATGCTATACTTTTTTATTTATATTATTGAAATTATTGTTGTGTTCTGAGACAGCCTAGAGACAAGCTACATTTTGTTAGGTAAAGTTATTGAGACAATTAAAACTTTTAAACAGCAGATTATGTGACTCCACTAGTTATGTCATAATTTTAGGTGTTTTTTAGATATTTGAACAAGAAGTTAATTATTTAAAAACTTCTGAACTGTGGAACATCAATCCATTTTCACAAAATCTCTTTTTAAAACCTTTTTCTATAATCAAGACCAGATCTGCTTAGTTCCCCCTTACCCTTCCCCACCCCCACTGCATAACCCCTTTCCTTTTGTATTTCTTTTTCTCTACCATCAATGTTGTTTCAAAACTGGCATGAGCTTATTGTCTTAACCACACACTCTCATGAGATAAAATCTTATTTCAAACCAGAGAACACAAGTGTATAGCACAATATATAACACAATAAATTCCATTACTAAACTAAATCTCCAGCTTAGCTTAGAATAGGGTGTCTTTAATCATCTCTATATTCCAGGACATCCTGCTGTGATATAAACAGATGCATTTTAAGTAGTAAAGAAGAGTTATACTTTCCTTTTGCTGTCATGAAAGCTTAACTTATTTTTACAAAATAGAAGACAAATCATGAAGAATTTTGTGGCATCTTAAATATTCTAAATTACTAATCTGCTGGCCAGTTTATTCAGTACTCTCTGATGTGGAGTGAAGGTTTGAATGTCTTTCGTAAGAGAAACAGTGAGCAAAATGATGGCTGGAGAGAAACATGTTATCACACCCGCCACTTTCTCTTTCAGAAACACAGAGAAGGAAAAAGTTTCCTCACCCAAAACTTGCATTCGTTTTCAAGTGCATAGACCCCCCAAGTACATGTTTGTAGGAAGTGTAGGAGAGGATCCAGCACAATCCATGATTCTGCCCGCGTATACTAAGAACTGGGAAAGAGAGAGAAATGACACTCCTCTGGACCCAAGGGATGTGTCTCTTTTTTGAGACTTTGAAACGGAATATAATCCTGACCTTGAAGGGGCAGCTTATTTACCACATCATTCTATGTTCTCAGAGGGGGAAAAAAAAAGTATGAATTTAATTATATCCTTGTCAAGAGGTAATTCCATCTCAAAAATTAATTTTCGGTGCTTTGGAGTTATTGCACATTAAAAATATTGTCACACAAAAAACATGGGTGGCTGTCATAAACATTTTGAAACTATTGACCTTACATAGCTTCATCTGCACAGCTATTGATTTTTTTCTATCTTTATTTTGACATTTCATATGATTTCGTCTAACATTCATCACTGCAGAAATGTCAGGTTTAAGGGAGTGCTCTCATTGTTTGGGTAGAGCAATCACAGAAATAGTTTACTACTTATCTATTAGAAGCAGTAGGTTGGATTCATCAATGCTGAAATGGTTCAGTGTCAACTTACCACACTTATTTTTCCAGAGGTTTCCAGGTTGCTCTTTTTTTTCCCTTGGATATTAGATGTCAATGATTCATTAACTAGGCTCTAAAATACTAAACTCATGAATATTCTTAGTTGAGGACTTTGTAAAATATAAATGATACAACTGTTAATACAGTTTCTGTTTGCTGGTAAGGTAATATGGAGCACTAATGCATTTCCAAATACCAATTATTCAAAACAGGATCAGAAATCAATATTCTAGTTCAGTTTTATTATATAAATGTTTTGTCTTATCCAAATTTTCAGACTAGATTCTTCATGTTGTCTTCCTCCAGCCCCATAGGAGATAAATGACTTTTTAAAAGACTCTGAATGACATCTGTGACCAAAATATCATCTGAAAATATGTATTTCTCTTTCACTTGGGTAGCTTTCTTAAAATGAAATTGCAATGTGTTAAAAAATAAACCAAGGACTTCAATTGAGCAGTGAATAATTTATGTGTAAATAGGCTGACTTTTATTAGTATAAAAACTGGAAGAAGAGTCAACACATTACTTGTGTTACTATAGACTAGTTTCAGACCAGCCAACAGCATGTAAAAATTGTATTTTCAGGCAGAACCAGCTACATAATTTGCAAGGCTCAGTGCAAAATGAAAACATGGAGCCCTTTGTTCAAAATTAGTAAGAATTTCAACAACAGCTAACATTAAACGCAAGGGCCTTTGTAAGTGTTGGACTGTTTCTAAATAGACTGCATGCCCATTAAACTAGCTCTGTTTTTAGGTCCTATTCATGAAAGTGTAACTTTCTAATTCCATTTGTTAATGAAGAAAACTTGACCTCCTAACACTATAGGTTTCTTTTTCAAGAAAGCAAACTTGAACTAAGATGATCCATATTCAGGTTCAATAAAATACCATTAGGTAACTAAATTTTTAAAAATGATTTATTGCTAAAGTATCCAAGGTGTTACTTTGCTTGATCATTTGTTTTTAGTCTCTGAATTAGAAATATGTTCTTCATTTTTTATTGCTAGCTAAAGTAAAAGCAAAATAAATATATAAGTAAATTCCACTTAGTCATTCTTATTATAACATTTCCTGTTTATAGATGGCAAATCCAGAAGCTTCAGGTATCCCTCCATCTGTCAGCTGATTTGCAGAGAAAAGTACTGTTAATGAAAATGGCAGTGCACACAAGGTGATCTTTAGAAGTCACCCACTATTCTCAAAATGACATTGCTTTCCATGGCAAATAAGAAACTATTATCTGGGTCTCATGTCCTCAAACAATTGCTATCAAAGCAGTAGTAATTGATTTAAAAGGAAAGAAAGTGTTATAATATGACTCTGTCTCATTTATTAATGAAACACTTTTTTATTGGCCAAAAAAATTACTGGAAGAGGTATTATGCTATAAAATACATTGGAAAATTTGTAACATATGATTCTTGAATTCTAAGTGTTTGCAATGATTTAAGATGAAGTCATTGTAATAAAATGCACTTATATTTTAGTGGCATGTAAGTTTTTTTTTGTTTCAGTTGAATAGAAAAACTAAGATTTTTTGAGTCTTTAATGTTTTAATTATAGTATTTGATTCTGTGAAGAACAATTTTACTAATGAGAGCTGGCCTACATAATGACATTCCTCATTGTATTATTTAACTAATCAGATTTTTCCTTCAGTCTCAGCATTTACTTGCCTTTATATATTCAAAGCAGATGCTCTTATGCTAGCATGTGTACTAATATTAATTGAAGTTATTCAGGTGGATGACAAAGAAAATTAGACCCCTCAGGGTATCATCTTCCCTTGTAGTTTTTAAAAAAGCTTTCAAGAGCTGCGTGTATAAATTCGAACAAAATACTCTACTCCACATGCCACTATAGATTTATTAATAAGCTTTTGATCATGCAACTGAGAATGCCTCTGATAAAATATATGTCTTATAAAAGGTTCACATGATGAAGTGGGTTTATAAAAAGAAACCTACACAAATGCGGAAATATAATTTTGAAAATATAATTTTACACAAATTCTGAAATATAATTCTTCAGTTCAGTTCAGTCGCTCAGTCATGTCCGACTCTTTGCGACCCCATGAGTTGCAGCATGCCAGGCCTCCCTGTCCATCACCAACTCCCGGAGTCTACTCAAACTCATGCCCATCAAGTCAGTGATGCCATCCAGCCATCTCATCCTCTGTTGTGCCCTTCTCCTCCTGCCCCCAATCCCTCCCAGCATCAGGGTCTTTTGCAGTGAGTCAACTCTTCGCATGAGGTGGCCAAAGTATTGGAGTTTCAGATTCAGCATCAGTCCTTCCAATGAATACCCAGCACCGATCTCCGTTAGGATGGACTAGTTGGACCTCCTTGCAGTCCAAGGGACTCTCAAGAGTCTTCTCCAACACCATAGTTCAAAAGCATCAATTTTTCGGTGCTCAGCTTTCTTCATAGTCCAACTCTCACATCCATACATGACCACTGGAAAAACCATAGCCTTGACCAGATGGACCTTTGTTGGCAAAGTAATGTCTCTGCTTTTTAATATGCTATCTAGGTTGGTCATAACTTTCCTTCCAAGGAGTAAGCATCTTTTAATTTCATGGCTGTAGTCACCATCTGCAGTGATTTTGGAGCCCAAAAAATAAAGTCTGACACTGTTTCCACTGTCTCCCCATCTATTTTCCATGAGGTGATGGGACCAGATGCCATGATCTTAGTTTTCTGAATGATGAGCTTTAAGCCAACTTTTTCACTCTCCTCTTTCACTTTCATCAAGAGGCTTTTTAGTTCCTCTTCACTTTCTGCCATGAGGGTGGTGTCATCTGCGTATCTGAGGTTATTGATATTTCTCCCAGCAATCATAATTCCAGCTGTGCTTCTTCCAGTCCAGCGTTTCACATGATGTACTCTGCATATAAGTTAAATAAGCAGGGTGACAATATACAGCCTTGACGTACTCCTTTTCCTATTTGGAACCAGTCTGTTGTTCCATGTACAGTTCTAACTGTTGCTTCCTGACCTTCATACAGGTTTCTCCAGAGGCAGGTCAGGTGGTCTGTTATTCCCATCTCCTTCAGAATTTTCCGTAGTTTATAGCGATCCACACAGTCGAAGGCTTTGGCATAGTCAATAAAGCTGAATTATAATTTTTGTAATTATAAAATATAATTTTGAAATATAATTCTGAAATATAATGTTGACTATAAAATTATAAGAAAAATGTTTGCTAGGTTTATTAATTTTGTTGAGAAGAATTGTGTTCTGGCAGAAGAAGGATATGCAAGATGGGGTTAGAGTATTTGTTGTTGTTGCTCAGTTGCTAAGTCATATCTGACTGTTTGGGACCCCATGGACTGCAGCACGCCAGGTTCCCCTGTCCTCTGCTATCTCCCGGAGTTTGCTCGAATTCATGAACATTGAGTTGGTGATGCTATCTATCATCTCATCCTCTTCCTCATGCTGCCCCTTCTCCTTCTGCCTTCAGTCTTTCCCAGCATTAGGGTTTTTTCCAGTGAGTCAGCTCTTTTCATTGGGTAGCCAAAGTATTAGAGCTTCAGTTTCAGCATCAGGCCTTCCAGTGAATATTCAGGATTGATTTCCTTTAAGATTGACTGGTTTGATCTCCTTGCAGATATTTGTATATAAGAAAGAAAAAAAATATGTAGGTAAAAATGCCTATCAATGAACTGATGTGAGTTAAGTTTGGAATAAAGTATATATACTTGAGAATGAAGGATGGAGGACTATTGGGAAGAAAAAACTCGCTGGTTTAATTGTGTGTCAGATCGTCATGTTTATATAAATCAATACCCAGATATGTTTCTAAATCATGGGACTTTCAAAAAACACTTTGTCTATGGAATTTGTGAAGTATTTAAAATCTTTTGTACTCTGTGGAAGAGAAAGTTGAGATCTCTTCTCCAAAGTATGGGTTTAATTCTGTATTCAAATTCATAGGTAAAAAATCTTCACGGAGGTCTGGTGAAATTGCAAAATATAAATGGTATCTGTTACTTTCAGCGGAATAAAAGTAAAAAGAAAATTTTTCTCCCAATAGTACCATAGGGAGGAATATATACAGTTTCAAAGCACAGGATAAGTTACTGATGACAATATTTTAGTGGAAATATGAAAAGCTGAAATAGAACTGAGAACCAGTGTAGCACTTGAAAATTATTCTTAAAATTATCAGATTGAGAAGGATACTGAGGAAATGTAACTCTAAAGTCATTTCTTGCTCGTTTATTCTATGAACTGAAACAGTTTCTTAGATAAAAAGAAGAAAATGCATGTTCTGTTGACTGATCCTCCATAGTAAACAAAAAGCTTCATCAGATCCCCAAAATGTTTTAATCCAGTTCCACTGAATACCTCCACCCTTATTTTCCAGTCTGTCCTCTCATACTTTTCCCATCTTCCTTTTTTTGCTTCTTCCCTCTCTGCTCGTGTAGACTGTCATTTCTCTCATCTGCACAGATCCTGACTCTACAGAAATTTTGAGGGGCCACTTATATGCCACCCCAATTTCCAAGGCTTTCCTGAACCTCTGAGATCAAAGGGATATCCCTTCCTCTGAATATCCTTGTTGTTGTTCAGTTTCTAAGTTGTGTCTGACTCTCTGAGACTCCCATGAACTGCAGAACACTAGGCTTCCATGTCCATCCCTGTCTCCCAGAGTTTGATCAAACTCATGAACATTGAATCGGTGATGCCATCCAACTATTTCATCCTCTGCCACGCCCCTCTCCTTTGCCTTCAGTCTTTCCCAGCATCAAGGTCTTTTCCAGCGAATCAGTTCTCTGCATCAGGTGGCCAAAGTTTTGGAGCTTCAGCTTCAGCATCTGTCCTTTCAATGAATATTCAGAGTTGTTTTCCTTTAGTATTGACTGGTTTGATCTCTTTGCAGTCCAAGGGACTCTCAAGAGTCTTCTCTAGCACCACATTTTGAAAGCATCAACTCTTCTGCACTCAGCCTTCTTTATGGTCCAACTCTCACATTCGTACATGACTACTGGATACCAGTCAAATTGGGCCCACACTAAAGGCCTTATTTTAATATATTCACCTCCTTAAATGCCCTATTTCCAAGTATATTCAATTCTGAAGTACCAAAACTTCAACATATGACTTGGGGTACCAGGAGTACATTTCATCCATGAAAAGTACATAAAACAGTACTTGGCACATAATACTTAGTGAATTTGGGTGTTGGTGCTGCTATTTCTTTCATCACACTTGTTCCTTTGGCTTCTGATCATTTGAGGTATTTTTATTTTATTCTGCCAGTGAATATGTGCTTTTCCTTATAATCTAAGGATAATTTCCAATTTGGCTTCCTATGACCACCACCCTCCCTATACCTGTTTACCTTAAAAGCAATTTTGTCTGTTAACCTAACTATAAATATCTCACTATGCTATCATATTTAATTGAAATTTATGCTTCCAGAGATATCTTATATTCTCAATTCTTCATATTAAAAATTTTATTGTCTTAACTTACAAAGCATTTTTCATTATCACAGAACAATTCAAGAGATAAACAATAACTGAATTATAAGAGATTCAGCTGTTTTATAGACGTGTATATACTATCATATATACTGCATATATATGATACTATATGAAAAAGACTACTACTAGTCCGAGCTAATGGTAAAGTATTGAAAGTTTTTTTACCCAAGACTCACTATAGTCAGAATAATTCGTCACTCTTAGAGATTTCTAGGTGGCACAGAATTTGAAAAAATAAATTCATAGAGTTTTGTGATTTAGAAATATTCACATGGAATTTCCTTAAGTTATAACTGTGTCCAATGACTGAATTTTATTTAATGTACAGACAGGAGAGGCAACTGCTGCAGATAGCTTTTTGCAGAATTGTATACAATTTAGAGTACTCTGGCTTTGACACTATAAATCAACCACCTTTTTTGTCTTATTTTCAGCATATCACATTTACCAGTATAAACCTTACATTTTTACTGTTAATAAATGATTCTAGCTAGCAGAGTAGTGATCAAGCAAGGGGAAAAAAGAATTAATCAGGAAAATAATCTGACCAAAATGTGAAAATACACATCTTCAGAGATTTAACTGCCCACAGCACACTTCTGAGGAAAAGTAAATTAAAGATCCTCCCTTAGAAACCACTTAGAACTTAAGAAGCTTAAACTTCTATAACTTGAGGCATAAATGTGAGTTCTTTACAGAAGTGTCAGTTTTTTAGTCTTCAGTGAAGCAAATGGTGTTGGTAGAAATTGGAAGAACACATCATGGAACAGCAAAAACCTTTTTCACAGCAAAGGACAAAATAATTTTAGATATATACTTGAACTGGTGTAATTGTAGAAGAAAGCACTGGAAATCTGATGAGATTTCTAAGAAATGTGATTTGCCTCATTGCGGATCCTCTGAAATTAATGTGAGAAATGTCTTTATTTGCATTAAAATTGCCTAATCAATCCACTGAGGCGCCTTAGCACAACACTGTGTATCAAAGATTTATGAATTGAAACGAGAACTTATATCAGTAATTTCCCTATTACAGAGTAGCTTTTCAGTGCCTAGTGAAGAGTCAGTCTTCCAAATACTGCTAATGACACTCTTGTCATCAGACTATCAGACTGTTTTTTATGCAGAAGATTGAGCCTAGGAAAGCTTCTTATTGTCACTTGAAAACTCAGCTACATTTTGAATAAACCAGAAAAGTTCACTGCTAAAAGTAATAAGCAGTATATTACATTGTAAAATATAAAAATACTTTGTGATGCAACCAACACTCTCCTCTATTTCATATTTACTAACTGCAAGTTTGCATATTAAGTGCTGTTTGTCTATATCTTTCTCAAAAATAATTCAGCAATTGCCTTCTTTGAAAAGCATTCCCAGATTCACTTTGTACATATTCACACAAGTAAAGATTCCATTGTTAATAAGGTGTTTTCCTTTTGTTTTTAAACATGAAGTGAAAATGAATACAGATATGAACTACCTTACCATTCACATGCAGTATGTCTAGTGTAAACAGAGAAAATGAATGATGACTGTGAGGATTTCCGAGTTTATTTTGTAAATATTCATTTTCCATTTAATAAAAACATTAAACTCATTACATGTTAACATAAATTATATTTTTAAAGAAACATAGCTATTTTTCCAAAATAAAAAAGTTTACTGAGTAGTGTAAACTTGATATATATTTTAACTGATGTTTTTATTGAAACTACTATAATTTACATGCAATTATAAGGAATAATACAGAGTGGTTGTTTTACAAGCCTTACATACTTTATCCATTTTTTTATTCAGTGGGAACATTTTGCAAAACTAAAGTATAGTATCATAACCAGGATATTAACATTAATATAATCTAACATACTGTATTGGTCTTTATCTTTCTGGCTTACTTCACTCTGTATAATGGGCTCCAGTTTCATCCATCTCATTAGAACTGATTCAAATGAATTCTTTTTAATGGCTGAGTAATATTCCATGGTGTATATGTACCACAGCTTCCTTATACTAACACATATGTATGGAATTTAGAAAGATGGTAACGACAACCCTATATGCAAAACAGAAAAAGAGACACAGATGTACAGAACAGACTTTTGGACTCTGTGGGAGAAGGCGAGGGTGGGATGTTTCGAGAGAACAGCATGTATATTATCTATAGGGAAACAGATCACCAGCCCAGGTGGGATGCATGAGACAAGTGCTCGGGCCTGGTGCACTGGGAAGACCCAGAGGAATCGGGTGGAGAGGGAGGTGGGAGGGGGGATCGGGATGGGGAATGCATGTAAATCCCTGGCTGATTCATGTCAATGTATGACAAAAACCACTGCAATATTGTAAAGTAATTAGCTTCCAACTAATAAAAATAAATGAAAAAAATATATAATCTAACAATTTTATTCAGCTTCTTCACATTTACTTGTCCTTATTTGACGTGTGTGTGTGTTTATGTATACATGTGTGTTCTATAGAATCTTAGCATCTGTGTAGGTTTGTGTAACAAGATTCAGAACAATACTCATCCTGCAAGAATCCCTTGTTTTGTTCTTTTATAATCACACCCACTTTTCTCCATCCCTTTTCCTCTGGCAAATATTAATCTCACTTCTATTTCAAGAAATTTATTTTTAAAATAGTATGTAAATGGAATTATACCCTGTGTAACCTTTTGAGACTAGTTTTTCATTCAGCATAATTTCCCCTGGAGATTCATCCAAGTTGTTTCAATACTATATTGCTTTTTACTGCTGAGTTGTATTTCATGGTATGTATGTATCTCAGTTTATCTGACCATTCATCTGTGGAAAAATATCTTGGCTGATTCCATTTTTAGATATTAAACATAAAACTACAATGTACATTCATGTACAGGTTTTTATGTGAACATAAGTCTTCATTTCTCTGGGATAAATGCCCAGAGTGAGATTGCTGGGCCATACAGTAATTTCATGTTTAGGGATATAGGAAGCCGCCAAACTGACTTCCAGAGTGCCTACACCATATTACATTTCCCAAGGTAAAATACAGGTGACCCAGTTTCTCTGCATCCTTGTGTTCAATGTCATAATTTTTTTTATTTTTGTCTTACATTAGGTGTAGCTGTACATTGTTGTGTTTTTTATTTGCATTCAAACCTAGATAGCTTATTAAAAAGCAGAGACATTACTTTGCCAACAAAGGTCCATCTGGTCAAGGCTGTGGTTTTTCCAGTGGTCATGTATGGATGTGAGAGTTGGACTGTGAAGAAAGCTGAGCACCGAAAAATTGATGCTTTTGAACTATGGTGTTGAAGAGGACTCTTGAGAGTCCCTTGGACTGCAAGGAGATCCAACCAGTGCATCCTAAAGGAGATAAGTCCTGGGTGTTCATTAGAAGGACTGATGCTGAAGCTGAAACTCCAATACTTTGGCCACCTCCTGCGAAGAGTTGACTCATTGGAAAAGACCCTGATGCTGGGAGGGATTGGGGGCAGGAGGAGAAGGGGACGACAGAGGATGAGATGGCTGGATGGCATCACCAACTCGATGGGCATGAGTTTAGGTAAACTCCAGGAGTTGGTGATGGACAGGGAGGCCTGGCGTGCTGCGATTCATGGGGTCACAAAGAGTCAGACACAACTGAGCGACTGAACTGACTGACTGAACCAATGGCTAATGATGTTGAACATCATTTCATTTGCCTATGTACCATCCATATATACTTTTTGGCAAAGTGTCTTTTCATGTTGTTTTCGCATTTTCTAATTTAATTGTTTGGTTTTTTGCTAATGAGTTTTGCAGTTTCTTTATATATTAAAAATACTACTTGTTTGTGAGATATGTAATTTGCAAATACATATCTTCTTCTAGTTTGTAGCTTCACTTTTCATCCTCAGGATATGATCTTTCACAGAGCAAGTGTTTAATTCTGTTGAGGTCTAATTTATCAATTTTCCTTTTCAGAATCATGCTTTGGGATCAAGCCTGAGAATTCATTTCTGAGTCCTAGATCCTAAATATTTCCTACTATACTTTTTGCTATAAAATCTTATATTTTATACTTAAGTAAATGTACACATTCCTTGTTTGTAACTCAGTTTGAGTCGGTGCTTTTGTTGAGGGTCACTTGGGGGGAGCAGTAGAGGTGTCCACTTGTTTCAGTGGCATTTGTTGAAAGACTGTACATACTTCTCCACTGAGTTACTTTTGAACGGTTGTCAAAAATCACTTGAACACATTTGGATGGGTCTATTTCTGAATTCTCTATTCTTTTCATTGATTTGATTTATATGTTTATATTTTCTTCAGTACTACCCCCATCCTTATTACTATGCTACAGAGTAAGCCTTATTATCAGGTAGATAGTTTCTTATTCTTTATTCCTCTTTATCAATGCTGTTTTATATATTATGGTGTCTGTACCTTTGAATTTTAGACTAAGCTTGTCTATCTACAAAGAGGGATTCCCAGGTGGTGCTGTGGTAAAGAATCTGCCTGCTACTGCAGGAGACTTGGGTTCAATCCCTGGGTTGAGATGATCCCCTGGAAGATGAAATGGCAACCCTCTCCGGTATTCTTGCCAGGAAAATCCCATGGATAAAAGGAGCCTGGCTGCAGTCCGTGAGGTCACAGAGTTGGACATGACTGGGAATACACATACATACGTGTCTGCAAAGACGTGTGCTGGGATTTTATAAAGATTGTATTAATCCTATAGACCAATTTGGGAAGAATTGACATCTTTACTATATTGAATCTTCCAATCTATGAAATAAAGATTATATCTCTCTATTTATTTATGTCTTCTTTATTTTCTTTTTTCAACACACCTACCTTCTACATGTATTATTAAGTGTATATGTAACCATTTCTTTTTATATATATATATATTAGTTGAAGGCTAATTACTTTACAGTATTGTAGTGGTTTTTGCCATACATTGATATGAATCAGCCATGGATTTACATGTGTTCCCCATCCTGAACCCCCCTCCCGCCTCCCTCCCCATCCCATCCCTCTGGTCATCCTAGTGCACCAGCCCTGAGCACTTGTCTCATGCATCAAACCTGGACTGGTGATCTGTTTCACAATTGATAATATACATGTTTCAATGCTATTCTCTCAGATCATCCCACCCTCACCTTCTCCCACAGAGTCCAAAAGTCTGTTCTAACCATTTCATTTTATTTGGAGCAATTATGGATAATTTTTGATTTCTATTTCCACATATTCATTGTTAGTAGATATGCAGTTGATTTTTATGTGTCAATTTTGTAGGCTGCAGATTTGAACTTAGTTATAAGAGAGGGTTTTGCGTATATTTCTTAAGAATTTTTTATGGATACAGCCGTGTCATCTGCAACCAGAGTTAGTTGCATTTATTCCTTTTCATTCCAAATGGCTTTTATCTTTTTCTGTTGCCTTATTGCAGTGGCTATAATTTCTTGTACTATTTGAATAAGAGTACTGAGACTAGACATCCCTCCTTTCTTTATGATCTTGTGGGGGAAGCATTACATTTTTCACCATTAATTGTGATGTTATCTGTATGTTTTCATATGCTCTTTAGTAAGTTTGGGTAATTACCCTCTATTTCTTTCTTGCTGAATGTTTTTATTGTAAGAGGGTGTTGGATTTTTTCAAATGCTTTTTCTGTATTCATTGATCATATTATATTAATTCTTTAACTCAATGATGTAGTGGATTGCATTGATTAATTTTCAAATGTCAAACCAGTCTTCTCTACAGGGAATATAACTCCCACTTGATCATGGTGTATGAGTCTTTTAACACATTGCTGAATTTATGTTGCTATTACTATACTGAGGTTTTTTTGTTTGTTTGTTTTTCATTTGAGTTCATGAGAGATTGGTTTTATTTTTGTTTTTGGCTGGTTTTGGCCTCATGAAAAGAATTGGAAAGTGTTTCCTCCTCTCCTGGAAGAAGAGATTTTTCTGAAACCTCTATGTAAAATTATTGTTATTTATTTAGTTTTTGGTGGAATTCCCCAGTAAAACCATTTGCGTCTGGAGAGTTATTTTAGGGAATTTTTAAATTCTTGTTGTTGTTTATTTGCTAAGATGTGTCCAACTCTTTGTGATGTCGTTAATTACAGCATACTAGGCTTCTCTTTCCTTCACTATGTCCTGAAATTGACTCAAACCCATGTTCATTGAATCGGTGATGCCATCCAACCATCTCATCCTCTGTCTCTCCCTTCTCCATCTGCCCTGAGTCTCTTCCAGCATCAAGGTCTTTTCCAGTGAGTCAGTTCTTTGCATCAGGTGGCCAAAATATTGAAGCTTCAGCTTCAACATCAGTCCTTCCAAAGAATATTCAGGACTGATTTCCTTTAGGACTGACTGGTTGGATCTCCTTTCTGATGCCTAAGAGTGTTCTCCAGCACCATAATTCAAAAGCATCAATTCTTCAGAACACAGCAATCTTTACGTCCACGTTTTACTCTATACTTGACTACTAGAAAAATAATAGCTTTGAAATTTTAAATTCTTAAACATTAGTAATGGTTAAAGGGCCTACAGAGTGTTTTATCTTGGTTGAGTTTTTTTCACTGAGGCCATCAGAGCAAGATCCAGTTTCTCCCTCAGTCAGTCTCTTCCATCAAGAAGCTTCCATAAGCCTCTTATCCTTCTCCATCAGAGGGAAGACAGACTGAAAACCACAGTCACAGAAAACTAACCAATCTGATCACATGGACCACAGCCTTGTCTAACTTAATGAAACTATGAGCCATGCCATGTGGGGCCACCCAAGATGGACAGGTCATGGTGGAGAGGTCTGATAGAATGTGGTCCACTGGAGAAGGGAATCGCAAAACACTTCAGTATTCTTGCCTTGAGAACCCCATAAACAATATGAAAAGGCAAAAAGATAGGACACTGGAAGATGAACCCCCTAGGTCAGTAGGTGCCCAACATGCTACTGAAGATCAGTGGAAAAATAACTCCAGAAAGAATGAAGGGACGGAAGCAAAGTCTGATGCTGTAAAGAGCAATATCGTATAGGAACCAGAAATGTTAGGTCCATGAATCAAGGCAAATTGCAAGTGGTCAAACAGAAAATGGCAAGAGTGAACATTGACATTTTAGGAATCAGTGAACTAAAATGGACTGGAATGGGTGAATTTAACTCAGATGACCACCATATCTAGTACTGTGGGCAAGAATCCCTTAGAAGAAATGGGGTAGTCATCATAGTCAACGAAAGAGTCTGAAATGCAGTACTTGGATGCAATCTCAAAAACAACAGAATAATCTCTGTTCATTTCCAAGGCAAGCCATTCAGTATCACAGTAATCCAAGTCTATGCCCCGACCAGTAACGCTGAAGAAGCTGAAGTTGAATGGTTCTATGAAGACCTATAAGACCTTCTAGAACCAACACCCAAAAAAGATGTCCTTTTCATTATAGGGGACTGGAATACAAAAGTAGGAAGTCAAGAAACACCTGGAATAACAGGCAAATTTGGCCTTGGAATACAGAATGAAGCAGGGCAAAGGCTAATAGAGTTCTGCCAAGATAACACACTGGTCACAGCAAACCTCTTCCAACAACACAAGAGAAAACTCTACACATTGAGATCACCAGATGGTCAATACTGAAATCAGACTGATTAAATTTTTGCAACCAAAGATGGAGAAGCTCTATACTGTCAACAAAAACAAGACCAGGAACTGACTGTAGCTCAGTCATGGACTCCTTATTGCAAATTCAGACTTAAATTGAAGAAAGTAGGGAAAACCAAGAGACCATCCAGGTATAACATAAATCAAATCCCTTATGATTATAGAGAGTAAGTAACAAATATATTCAAAGGATTAGATCTGATAGATAGAGTGCCTGAAAAACTATGGACGGAGGTTCATGACATTGTACAGGAGGGAGGGATCAAGACCATCCCCAAGAAAAAGAAAGGCAAAATGGTTGTCTGAGGAGGCCTTACAAATACCTGTGAAAAGAAAAGAAGTAAAAGGCAAAAAATAAAAGGAAAGGTATACCCATTTGAATGCAGAGTTCCAAGGAATAGCAAGGAGAGATAAGAAAGCCTTCCTCAGTGATCAATTAAAAGAAATAGAGGAAAACAATAGAATGGGAAACACTAGAGATTTCCTCAAGAAAATTAAAGATGCCAAGGGAACATTTCATGCAAAGATGGGCTCAATAAAGAACAGAAATGGTATGAACCTAACAGAAGCAGAAGATATTAAGAAGAGGTGGCAAGAATACACAGAACTATGCAAAAAAGATCTTCACGACCCAGATAATCACGATGATGTGATCACTCACCTAGAGCCAGACATCCTGGAATGCAAAGTCAAGTGGGCCTTAGGAAGCATCACTACTAACAAAGCTAGTGGAAGTGATGGAATTCCAGTTGAGCTATTTCAAATCCTAAAAGATGATGCTGTGAAAGTGCTGCACTCAATATGCCAGCAAATTTGGAAAACTCAGCAATGGCCACAGGACTGGACAAGGTCAGTTTTTGTTCCAATCCCAAAGAAAGGCAATGCCAAAGAATGTTCAAACTACCACACAATTGCACTCATCTAACACGCTAACATAGTAATGCTCAAAATATTCAAACCAGGCTTCAGCAATATGTGAACTTCCAGATGTTCAAGCTGGATTTAGAAAAGGCAGAGGAACCAGATGTCAAATTGCTAACATCCTCTGGATCATCAAAAAAGCAAAAGAGTTCCAGGAAAGCATTTATTTCTGCTTTATTGAGTATGCCAAAGCCTTTGGCTGTGTGCATCACAACAAACTGTGGAAAATTCTGAAAGATGGGACTGCCAGAGCACCTGACCTGCCTCTTGAGAAACCTGTGTGCAGGTCAGGAAGCAACAGTTAGAACTGGACATGAAACAACAGACTGGTTCCAAATAGGGAAAGGAGTGTGTCAAGGCTGCATATTGTCACCCTGCTTATTTAACTTATATGCAGAGTACATCATGAGAAATGCTGGGCTGGAAGAAGCACAAGCTGGAATCAAGATTGCCGGGAGAAATATCAATAACCTCAGATATGCAGATGACACCACCCACTGGCAGAATGTGAAGAAGATCTAAAGAGCCTCTTGATGAAAGTGAAGAGGAGAGTGAAAAGGTTGGCTTAAAACTCAACAATCAGAAAACCAATATCATGGCATCTGGTCCCATCACTTCATGGCAAATAGATGGGAAACAGTGGGAACAGTGAGAGACTTTATTTTGGGGGGGCTCCAAAATCACTGAAGATGGTGATTGCAGCCATGAAATTGAAAGACGCTTACTCCTTGGAAGAAAAGTTATGACCAACCTAGACATTGTATTGTAAAGCAAGACATTACTTTGCCAACAAAGATCTGTCTAGTCAAAGCTATGTTTTTTCCAGTAGTCATGTATGGGTGTGAGAGTTGGACTTTAAAGAAATCTGAGCGCTGAAGAATTGATGCTTTTGAACTGTGGTGTTGAAGAAGACTCTTGAGAGTCCCTTGGACTGCATGGATATCAAAACAGTCAATTCTAAGGGAAATCAGTCCTGAATATTCGTTGGAAGGACTGATGCTGAAATTGAAGCTCCAATATTTGACCACCTGATGCGAAGAACTGACTCATTGGAAAAGACCCTGATGCTGGGAAAGGTTGAAGGCAGGAGAAGGGGACGACAGAGGATGAGATGGTTGGATGGCATCACTGACTCAATGGGCATGAGTTTGGGTAAACTCCAGGAGTTGGTGATGGACAGGGAGGCCCTGCGTGCTGCTGCTCATGGGGTCTCAAAGGGTCGGACACAACTAAGTGACTGAACTGTACTGAATTATGTGTGATTAGCATGACTTGGGTAACATATCCACTTCTAGACCATTCACTGTATCAATGGAATGGACTAATGTAATGGGCAATTCCACCAAAATCACAAAGTGTGGAAGATGCTAGAGGGTACTCTTATAGGAGAAATGGGAGCAGATATACTGGGCAGGTACAAACAAAAGACACTTCTCCAAGTTCCAGACATGCTTTACATCTGTACCCCTAAGGATCCAGCACTTAGATTATCAAAAATTACATTAGCTTGATATCTGTCTGGCCCCTCATGCCTCCATCTCATTTTCACGCCTGTCTGTTATCTTCTTTAAATTCCTTTTTATTTCATCCTGGAAGGAAGAAAATTGATAGTACCTGAGCATCCCCCCATCATGTACTATTTCACAATGGTAATAGATTGAAGTATGTAACAACACAGACCCTGGACTCAGGTTAATCTGAGTTTATATCCTGACTCTGCCACTTACTCTTTTGATGACCTCAGACAAATTCCTTCGTTCTTATCTCTGTAAAGCAGGGATACAAATATCTACCTGAGGGTAATTATTAGGGTTAAAATATTCAAGGCATAGGGCATAGGACAAAATCAAACCTGAACTGCTGCAGGCTCACCCAAGCCACAAAACAATAGGAGAAACAAGACATGAAAGGCAAATAACAGTTCTCAGCTAGCTCTGGGATGCCCCATAGCTCATGACTCTGCCCCAACAGCAGAAGCCAAAATCCAGAACTGAGTGATAAGGGGTATGAGGTGGACAGGGACCTTCACTGATGCCAGGGAAAGGTATCCGGTAGAATGCAGCTCTGGTAGCTCAGCTTCCCTTGAGCCGCTTAAGAACCAAACCTCCAAGAAAAGTCAGTAGCTGGACCAGAACCAGCTGGCTTGTTCCAGGGCCTGGAGTCTGTGTACAACAGCAATAATCTGTTTTCTCCAAATTAAAATTTAAAGTAGATAAAAGTTTTATGAGATTGGATATTTATAGTCTGTTAAGGAAAAGTGGGGCACAAAATAAGACTCTTATTCCATGAAAGATATGAGTTAAATATTGAGGAGTTTTCCAATGGTGAAAACTGTTTTTCTGGCAGTTCCTGACCAGATGCTCCTGTGTATATAGATGGGATCTGTGGTTCTTGTGCTCCCACACCCACCCATAGATGGAGACATCCCTGTCACCCCCAGTGGAGCTCTGTCGGTTGGAATATGCACAGGTCAGAATCCAACTAAGTGATAAACTGGGTAGGTGGGAGAGGCAGGTTTGGTTTATGTAGGAGTTCAGTGCAATCATCAAGGACCCAAATTCTTTCTCTCCAACTGATGTCCTCAGCCTGTCAGCTTTTGCCCTCAAGCTTTTTTGTTCATAAACTGAAGATAACTGCAGCAACTCCAGTCATCACACTTTCACGTAGCTATGTCCAAGGCCTAGAGGGAGAAAGTGGCTGTTCCCCTCATGTCTTGGTCTGCTGGGGCTGCCAGAACAAAATGCCACCATCCAGGTACTTTAAACAATAGATATGTATTTTCTCATAATTCCGGAGGCTAGAAGTCTGTGGTTAGATGCCAGCAAATTTGATTTCTGGTGAGACCTTGCCTCATTTTTAGTTAGCCACCTTCTCACTGTAACAGCATGGCCTTTTCCCTAAGTTGGTGTGGAGAGAAAGCTCTGATGTCACTTCTTTAAGGCCATACCCTTAAGATTTCAGTTCACTTGTACTACCACCTCATAGGCTTTATCTCCAAGTAGAGTCTCATTGCGATTGAGCTTCAAATTGTGAATTTTGGGGCAACACAGTTCAGTTAATATTATCTTCTTACTCATGTCCTTTTTAAAGTGTGAGAAGAATCTTTCCCAGAAGCCCCAGTTTGACTTAGCCTCATGTAGGTCATTATTAACTGGCAAGAAGAATAAAATTGCCATGATCATTTACCCCACTGAGAGTGGTTTCAAACTCCACTTAAGCACAAATACCCAAGAAATGAGTGAAATCTCTGGGCATAGTGACTGCCGTAAAAACAACTTGTAACTTTAGGAAGTCTTGTGCACTTAAAATTACCTGGGAAAAAGGCCTTCAGAAAACAATTTAAAAGAGCTAGCTCAACAGTTGGAGACTTGCCATGTTCTGGTGGTGTGGCTTCACACAAAAATATTAGTGTTTCCTCCTTAACTACCTGATTTTAATATATATTAAACTTAATACATATTTATTTGTAACATTAAATTAAAAATTTCCATTTTATAATTGCTTTGACTTGCCTTGATATTAAAACAATTAAAATTAATTTTAAAAGCTATATATTGTCTTTTCCTAGATAAGAAAAAGGAGGAGGGGGTATTTGATGAAGTGGTCAAAATATACAAACTTCCACTTTTAAAATAAATAAATATGAGGGATGTAATGTACAACATGATATGTATAATTAACACTTGTCAGGCATATCCCCTGGAGAAGGAAATGGCAACCCACCCCAGTATTCTTGCCTGGAGAATCCCATGGATAGAGGAGCCTGGTGGGCTACAGTCCATGGGGTTGCAAAGAGCCAGACACAGCTTAGCGACTAAATAACAGCAAATGTTATATATGAAAGATAAAAGAACAAATCCTAAGAGTTTTCATCACAAGGAAAAATATTTTTCCCGTTTCTTTAATTTTCTATGAATGAATGAATGAATACTAGGTTACCTCTACTAAGTTCTCGTTCCAGAAACAAATACTGGGGCAAATGAGTCAAGTTTATAGACTAAATTCTTAAAGAAATGCAGTTGTTAGTCATTGCCTTTCACAAGCTTCAGTGGCATGGCAACTTCTTTGCTAAACGTTTACAATGCTTTTTTGAAGTGCTTGATCAGTTGAATAACTTTTCATAAACTTTGGTATTTCTGAAATAAATTTCTGTAGCAACCATACTTTTCACATTTAAGAATTGAATTTTAAATTGAATCTTTTTGAGAGCCATATATTAAGACATGATTTTTTTGAGTAAAGAAGCATTAATTACAAACATCTAATCACTCAATGGTCTTATCTGAGTTTCTAATAATTTACAGTACCAATGGAACTACTCTCCTTTGTTTAATGCACTGATAAACTTTTTAAACTTAATTTTTGAACAATCATAGTTTTGTGTTTGTACGTGGAAAAAATTATATAGTTTATTTAAGATTAGAAAGTAAGACAGTATGAAGATGACAGTATAGAATAGGATAATGTATGGTAACTTTTAAAGAATGGAATAACGTAAGCCAAATATTATTTCTAAAATTCTGCATTTAACCTTGAAAAATGTAAATCTGAAAATAAGGTTTACCCTGATATTTCATTGAAAATTCAATTGACTGTGATATCCATGCACTGACTTTAGTCTAATTATTTGATTTTATTATGAATTTTATTTTTTTAGTCTAACTTCAAAGTTTAAGACTGAGTGAATATGCATGCATATTAAAACTTGGCAGAAATAAATACTAGATCTTTCTAAATTTAATCTTATTCTCCTCCAAGATGTTTAAAAACAGGCTTAATTCCTCATGTGAAATAGAGTAGAATTTTTTTTTTTGTATTATGTAGTAACTTTTTCAGATCACTTGAGAATCGTTACTGTACTTGAAAAGGTAATTTATCATTATCATACTCAAAAAGTATATATTAAGCAACTAATTGTGCATAACTGGGCTAAGTGAGTACAAATTTCATAAATGTAATTTATGAAATTACATGAATACAGGAAGCTAAAAGAATTAGATTAAAAATTAAATATATTGATATCAGAAAAGTATTTACCATGCAATGACCAAAGGTATAATCTATTGAGTTTTTCAGATGCTAAGTAAGAAAGCCAGAGATCCTGGAAGTATACACAATGGGGTGGGAATCAGATAGTAATCATAGGTGCTTTTTTCCTTTGATGGAACAGTATTTATAGATATGATGGAGTAGACCTGGCCTTCCTTTTCTGCTTTCATTACAGTGGTAATATTAATTTACCAAATCGGCAATTATCAGAAGTAGTTAAAATACCTTATCAAATGAGTTACACATTTCAGTAGGCTTTTTTTTTTTTTTTGGTACTTTCCTAACTATATAGTGCTTTTTTACTGCCTATAAATTAATTTTTATATCCTAACATTTATTTGTACTTATCTGAATATTGAAGCATATTTCCGATCTCTGCTCCATGTAGCCTTAAAATTGATATTGGTATAAGTTTCCATGCATTATTAAAATCTACTTTCAGTTTATTGTATATCAAAATTCCATTTTACCCATATAAAAGTTTTTAATAAAAGTGGGTAATATTACCTGCAGCTTTATCTTTGATCTGGATTTCAGTTTTTGAAAGTATCAGAGGTCTATTATATGAAATGAAAAGAATCAAAGTTCAGGTCCATGACAAAGCTTTTGAGTAAGGCTAATTTCAAGTGTGTGAGTAATGCTTTGACCATTCAAGATATACATATTTTTCTCTTCAAGCTAATCCTCATCAACCACTATTTATGAAGGCAGAAATGTAGAGCACTGTGCAAAACAATAACAAGTCAGGGTAACATATAATACCTTATACAAGGTATTTACAGTTTTATATATGCATTTCCCTGTGGTTTCAGAGTTTTATTAAAATAAAGGAATGAGTCATGAAGAGAAAACATAAAAATTGTGGCAGACACAATTGCTTGTCTACCACAAAGCTGCCTTTTTTTTCTTACCAATATAAGCACAATTTTGTTCAGGCAGTAATGTGCCCATCCCCCCAGGGAATATATATTTTTGCCTAAACTAGTTCTTTCGGTGAAACTTTTCAGAAAGTTTTAATTGAATGTGACTTTCATGGGTGTTATTCTTGGCCCCCACAAGTCAAGTTCAACGTTATATCCCAGACACAGTGACAATTAAAAAAATAATAGTGCTCTCAAAGTTTTCCAAATAGCGCTCAGAGAGTAGTATCAATCCTGGTTGAGAAATACTCATCTAAATTAATCATGGTAATCCTGTCCTCCTTTGCCAGTTTTTGGTCTAAAAGCAGCCAAATGACCTAGTTCTCACTGATGCTATGTCAGGGTAATTTTAATGAATTGCCTCAGGGAAATTTTTTGCCTCCTAGTAAAAGACATAGAGTTAGGAAATGACCTTTGCCTGGTCCATTCTACCCTTCCAGCTTTGGCTACTGTTAGGAAAGGATGGGATACCTTGAATATTAAACCAATGGTCTTATTCTGAAGCAAAAAGCCTCGCTATACAAGCTTTCATTCTGAGAATGGTGAAACAGAACGATGAACATTTCTAAACCCTAGAATACATTGTTGAATTGATGAAACATACTGAGAAGACGTATAAAGGTTTTTATTACTGAAGTGAAAGTGAAGTGAAAGTGAAGTCACTCAGTCATGTCCAACTCTGCGACCCCGTGGACTGTAGCCCACCAGGCTCCTCCACCCATGGGATTCTCCAGGCAAGAATACTGGAGTGGGTTGCTGTTTCCTTCTCCAGGGGATATTCCCAACCCAGGGATCGAACCCAGGTCGCCCGCATTGCAGGCAGATGCTTTAACCTCTGAGCCACCAGGGAAGCCCTTTATTACTGAAGCGTTAGTCAAATCATCTGTTATCACAAATTAACATAATTTAAAAGATCTGCCCAAAGCATTTGTTATATTGAATCACTTCTTACGTAACTTGTGTGTATATTATTTTACAGATATAGTGACTCCAAGAAAAGATTGTAGAAAGGAGGGAATAGAGCTGATTGATATGGTTATATGACAGGAACCAACATAACATTGTAAAGCAATTATCTCCTGATAAAAATAAAAATAAACTGAAACTATTCATTTTGATGTTTTATGAGCATAATATTTTTATATACAGTGAGTACACCTTAAAGGACACATTAGAGGATGTTTCAGCACACATTCAGTCTAATTCCCATCATTTGCTTCATTTTTTATTATAACAACGTCTTCAATTGGCACAGCTTCTGTCTGAACATGTCCATGATGTAGAAGCTAATAACCTCCAAGGCATCCCATTCCATTTTTGGACAGCTATCATCATTAGAAAATGTGCCTCAGTCCATTTTAAATATGGCTCCCTATTTCCCCTACATTAGTTCTGTGCTCAATGCCTTATAGGAAAGAAAGAAAAAAAATCTAACCTCTTATTTCCTGCTAACTAACAGGTTCTAATTAGGCAAGGTTAACAATAGGAAGACAAGGATAACCTGTGGGATAAAACTGAAATATGAGATGTCAGAGAATTCCAACCTGGCATATATAGGCCTTGCTAAATGGCCTTGTACATCTCCTGCTAAGCCTATTTGGCTTTCAACTCACCATCCATTCATTGCCCTTTTATTGTGATTAAACCTGCTTTCCTCAAGCTCTAAAAATGAGCAACACATTGCATATGTTCATAACTCTTTTACTAGGGACCAAAAAAGTGGCAGGAGTCCATCCTTCTGTTTGTGCCAAAGTGCAGTTTGTCGATTGAAAGATGTTAGTTGATGCAGTGGGAATGGGCTGGGAAACCTCATTTGGCATGCCAACATAGCTCTTATACAGTTATTTCAAATTTTTAAAATAGACTGTGGCCAGCTTTCAACTCAGAGGTGACCTAGATCAGGTTATTTAATGCTTATAAAATAGTGACTAAATCTATAATCAAACAAATCCTAAATCCTGAGAAATATCCATGTGATTTTCAAGTAAAAGGGATTTGTTAGGCTTTCTTTTGTTTCTAACAGTAGAATATTATTAAAAATCCCAGAGAGATATATTAACTCTTGTCAGTTTGGGAAAAAAATATGTCTTAAGTTTTACCATGTTTAAATTTTTGGAAAGATATAGTTTGAGTAAAATCACTAATAAAAACAAATCTATTAAAACACTTTTTTTCCATTTCTGAAATGACTCTGTTTTCAATGACAGATAGAGGCAGCTTACTCTGATGAGTTTAAAATTAAAAATAGAGTATATTTTTACTTTGAAGTAATTAAAGTAGCTATTCTAGGATAAGAAAATAACTCAAAATCATTAGAAGATTATTATACATGATACAAGCTGTCTGTTTTTCCTGAAAAGAAGGTTAACCTGTTAGTAGTAGAAGGAAGCTTTTTTTGTTCATAATATCTGCAAGTTGGGGTGTGGGGAGTGGGAAAGAGGAGTGAAGATGGGAGTAAATTATTGATTTGCTCATCACCAAGGTAATGTAACTATTATCTCTTATATTGATTTGTCAGTACAATTAAAGATGTACCACTACATATGAAAGAAATATTTGGTAATAAATATCACCCTCAGTATGAAAGTGAAAGTGTTAGTCACTCAGAGGTGTCTGACTCTTTGCAACTCCATGGGCTGTAACCTCCAGGCTCCTCTCTCCATGGAATTCTCCAAGCAAGAATACTGGAGTAGGTAGCCGTTCCCTTCTCCAGGGACTCTTGTAGACCCAGGGATCGAACCTGGGTCTCCCACATTGCAGGCAGATTTTTTTAACCATCTGAGCCACCAAGGAATCCCCAACCCTCAGTATGGTCAGAAGAGATCATGTAAAGCAATACAAAGATCTAGAATTCTATGCTAGACTTAAGACAATAATCAGGAGTCCGATGGTCAGATACAGAGCAAGTAAATTTAATTGCTCTAACTTTTCTGATATACTACAAGTTTGTGCAAATAGTGTCTGTCTTATTCAATACTTCATACATATTATGAGAATCGTTTCCATTAAAAAAAACTCTGTATCTACTGAATGAAGAAAGAAATGAATGAATAAGAAAACTGTGCACTGCTAATATGGATTTTAGGTTAGCAGTAAGAACTTCTGCCTCTGTATAATAGCTGAGTAGCTTCCATCTGACCAGTTGTTCTACAGATAACTAGTAAACTCTGGGTAAAATATTAGAAACAAAATCTAACATTACTCAAAAGACTTGAGAGCTACTGAAAGGAGACAGATATTTGGGAGGGTTGGCACCTGGAGGAAGAGAACAGCACTGGACAAGTTGCCGTTTTTACAGTTTTTGCTTGTGATCACACCCCAGGCTGTGCCATCATAAGTACCTAAACTGGGAGAGAAAAAAACCCTGTCTTGCTAGTATGCAGAACCAGAAGACATATTTGAAGCGACAACAACTGGAAAGTGAAGGGTGAGAAATGCCGTAAAGGAGAGAGCACAGATGGGAAGCCCTAAATTATGTGTGTAAACTCGACCCTAATCTCTGGTTGATTTTGGAACTGTATTTATGAGGGCATATTCTAACAACCATGCTACGGTGAAATGAACTATTTTTAGATTTCAGTGATGCCCACCAAAAAAGAGAAGGTTTGCAGTTCAAATTCAATCATGTTATCTATTTCAAATAATAGTAATAATAAGCATGTTCAAATGAACAAAACAAAATGTAGTCTTACTGTTTATCATTTTCAGTGGTTGGGATGCAGTCCAAAGTTATGTGCCATGCAAAGGTATAGGAAAATGTAGCTCAAAAAATAAAAAAATTCAGTTAATGGAGGCAATCTAAAATATCCCAGATTTTGAAATTAACTGATAAGCAAAATGAGATATTCTTATAATTATGTTCAAGAAAGTAAAAAGCCCAGTAGAAATTATAGGATAGAAAAGAAAAAACAGTCAGTCAGTTCAGTTGCTCAGTCATGTCTGACCCTTTGAGACCCCATGGACTGCAACACGCCAGGCCTCTCTGTCCTTCACCAACTCCTGGAGTTTACTCAAACTCATGTCCATTGAGTCAGTGATGCCATCCAACCATCTCATCCTCTGTTGTCCCTTCTCCTCCTGCCTTCAACCTTTCCCAGCATCAGGGTCTTTTCCAATGAGTCAGTTCTTCACATCAGATGGCCAAAGTATTGGACTTTCAGCTTAAACATCAGTCTTTCCAAAGAACATTCAGGACTGATTTCCTTTAGGATGGACTGGTTGGATCTCCTTGTAGTCCAAGGGACTCTCAAGACTCTTCTCCAACACAATTAAAAATCATCAATTCTTCAGTGCTCAGCTTTCTTTATAGTCCAACTCTGACATCCATACATGACTACTGGAAAAACCATAGCCTTGACCAGACGGATCTTTGTTGGCAAAGTAATGTCTCTGCTTTTTAATATGCTATCTAGGTTGGTCATAACTTTCCTTCCAAGGAGTAAGCATCTTTTAATTTCACGGCTGCAGTCACCATCTGCAGTGATTTTGGAGCCCAAAAAAATAAAGTCTGACACTGTTTCCACTGTCTCCCCATCTATTTCCCATGAGGTGATGGGACCAGATGCCATGATCTTTGTTTTCTGAATGTTGAGTTTTAAGCCAACTTTTTCACTCTTCTTTTTCACCCTCATCAAGAGGTTCTTTAGTTCTTCTTCACTTTCTGCCATAAGGGTGCTGCCATCTGCATATCTGAAGTTATTGATATTTCTCCTGGCAATCTTGATTCCAGCCTGTGCTTCATCTAGCCCAGCGTTTCACATGATGTACTCTGCATATAAGCAGGGTGACAATATGCAGCCTTGACACACTCCTTTCCCTATTTGGAACCAGTCTGCTGTTCAATGTCCAATTCTAACTGTTGCTTCCTGACCTGCATACAGATTTCTAAAGAGGCAGGTCAGGTGGTCTAGTATTCCCATCTGTATGAATTTGAAATTCACTGGATGGATTTAACAGGAAATTCCAAATGGCAAAAGAGCTAGTGAACTTGAAAATAGATCAAGATGTTGTTCCAAGCTATAGAATAGAAAAAAGATAAATTTTTAAAAGGATAGTTACCTCAGAACCTTGAATCTTGGGGGGAAAGGGAACAGAAGACAGACATAAGTGAAAAAATAAAGGCAAAAAAATCTCTCGAAGCAAAAAGCATAAATTCAAATACTCAAGATCATCAACAAATTCCTAGCAGAAAAAATACAAAAAAAGCCAATCCTTGGTACATTGTAGTCAAACTATGTCCCCCCCCAAAATAGAAAATCTTAGAACACTGGAGAAAATATACTGGGCTCTAAAACAGGTGTCAGTAAATTTAGGTGGATTGAAATGGTGTAGCAGCTACTCTCTGACTAAATCGGGATGAAATTAGAAATCACTAACAGTGAGATATGCAGAAGAAAATTATTATGTGGAAATCATACCAGATGCTTTCAGTAATTCAAAGAAGTATTGAGGGAATTGCAGAATATTTGCAAATGAATACAGACATACCTTGGAGATATTGCAGGTTTGGTTTCAGAGCAGTGAAGTAAAGTGAATATCACAATAAAATGAGTCACAGGAATTTTTTGGCTTTCCAGAGCATATGACAGTTTCTTCATGCTGTACTGTAGTGTATCAAATGTGCAGTAGCATTATGTCTAAAAAAAAAAAATTATGTGGTGGTGGTGCTTAGTCGCTCAGTCATATCCAACTCTTTGCAACCTCATAGACTGTAGCCTGCCAGGCTCCTCTGTCCATGGGATTATTCCAGTAAAAATACTGGGATTGGTTGCCATTTCCTTCTCCAGGGAACATGTCTTAATTATAAAATATATTATTACTAAAAATTGCTAACCATCAAGCCCTAATTTTTGCTGTTGGGGGGTACTGCCTTGATGTTAATGGCTGCTGGCTGATCAGGGTGGTGGTTGCTGCTGGTTGAGGTGGCTGTGGGAATTTCTTAAAATAAAACAAAAATGAAGTTTCCTACGTCAATTGCCTTTTTCTTTCAAGAGCAATTTCTCTAGGATGTGCAATGCTAATGGTAGCATTTTACCCACAGTAGAACTTCTTTGAGAATTAGGGTCAATCCTCTCAAACCCTGCCACTGCTTTATTAAGTAAGTTTATATAATACTCTGAATCCTTTGTTGTCATTCAACAGTCTTCACAACATGTTCACCAGGAGTAGATTCCATCTCAAGAAACCACTTTCTTTGCTCATCTATAAGAAGCAACTCTCATCCATTAAAGTTTTATCATAAGATTGCAGCAATTTGGTCTCACCCTCGGGCTCCACTTCCTGTTCTAATTCTCTTGCTTTTTCTACCACATCTGCAGCTACTTCTTCCACTGAAATTTTGAACCCCCACATGTTATCCGTGAGGGTTGGAATCTACTTCCAAATTTCTGTAAATGTTGGTATTTTTTACCTCTTCCCATGAAACAGTAACGTTCTTAACAGCATCTTGATGGTGAATCCTCTTCAGAAGATTTTCAATTTACTTTGCCCATATCCATCAGAGGATTCACTGTATATGGCAGCTGTATCCTTATGGAATATATTTCTTAACTAATGAGACTTGAAAGTTGAAACTACCCTTGACCCATGGGCTGCAGAACAGATATTGTGTGAATAGTCATGAAAACAACACTAATCTTGTTGTACACCTCCATCAGAACTCTTAGGTGACCAGGTATATTTGTCAATGAGCAAAAATATTTTTAAAGGAGCTTTTTTCTTCTGAGAAGTAGGTTTCAACAGTAGGCATCAGATATTCAGTAAGTCATATTATAAACAGATGTGCTGTCATCCGTGCTTTGCTGTTCCATTTATGTAGCACAGGCAGAGAAGATTTAGTGTAATTCTTAAGGGCCCTGGGATTTTCAGAATAGTGAATGAGTATTAGCCTCAATTTAAAGTCACTTGCTACATTAGCTCCTAGTAAGAGAGTCAGGCTGTCCTTGAAAGCTTTGAAGCCAGGCATTGACTTCTCCTCTCTAGCTATGAAAGTCCTAGATGGCATCTTCTTCCAATATAAGGATGACGTGTTTACACTGAAAATCTGTTGTTTAGTGCAGCCACCTTCATTGATTAACTTGATTTTCTGCATAACTTGCTTCAGATTCTACAACATTACATCAGCGCTTGCTGTTTCTACCTTGTACTTTTATGTTTTAGAGACAGCTTCTTTCCTAAAACCTTATGAACTATCTTCTACTAACCTCTTCAGCAGCTTCCTTACCTTTCTCAGCCTTCTTAGAATTGAAGAGAATTAGGGCCTTGCACTTGATTAGGCTTTGGCTTAAGAGAATGTTGTGACTAGTTTGATCTTCTCTCCAAATAACTAAAACTTTCTCCATATCAACAATAATCCTGTTTCACTTTCTGATCATTTGTGTATTCACTGGAGTAGCACTTCTAATTTCCTGCAAGAACTTTTTCTTCATTCACAACTTGGCTAAGTGCTTGGGCAAGAGGCCTAGATTTAACTTATCTTGCATTTTGACTTGGTTTTCTCATTAAGCTTAGTCATGTCTAGCCTTTGATTTGAATTGAGAGACATGTGACTGTTCGTTTCACTTGAGCACTGAGGACGGTTGGCAATACTACAATAGCCTCCAAGTCAAATAATGTTGTGTCTCAGGGAATAGAAAGTCAAAGGAGAAGGAGAAAGATAGGGAAATGGTCAGTCAGTGGAGAAGTCAGAACACACACATTTATTAGGTTTTCTGTGTTATATGCGCACAGTTTGTGACACCCCAAAACAATTACAATAGCAACATGGAAGATGGTGCATGGGGCATGTCCAGTCATTTCGGTTGTGTCTTATCACTGACTGCAGATCATCATAATAAGTAGAACAATTCAAAAGTTTGAAAATTGGGAGAATTACCAAATCGTGACACAGACACACAAAATGAGCAAATGATTTTTCAAAAATGTAACAACAGCCTGGTTCAACGCAGCAGGAGGACAGGTGATAAAGTGAAGTGCAATAAAACAAGGTATGCTTGCAATTAAACACATCAAGCAAGAATTCATGAAATATAACTGAATGGCTTAGAGGGAAATGTAAAGTTTTTAACTGGTGATAGTATAAAAGAAGAAATGTCTAAATCAGTCATTTAAATTTGAGCTAGAAAAAGATGATCAAAATAAAACCACTGTAAGGGGATGACAGAGGATGAGATGGCTGGATGGCATCACCGACTTGATGGGCATGAGTTTGAGTAAACTCTGGGAGTTGGTGATGGACAGGGAGGTCTGGCTGCTGCGATTCATGGGGTCGCAAAGAGTCGGACACGACTGAGTGACTGAACTGAACTGAACTGAAGTACAAATAAGGAACAATAAAGAAAAGAGCAGAAATCAGTGAAATCGAAACCAGAAACACAGTACAGTGTATTCACAGAGCCAAAGCTAGTCATTTGAAAAGGTCAGCGAAGTTGATATACCACTCTCAAGGCAGAGAATAAGAGAGTGAAAGCAAGATGAAAGAGAGAAAGTAAGAATATCATGCATGAAGGGTGTATTATCACTACTGATCTAATAAGCACAAAGATGATAAAAATGGAATTTTATGAGCAACTTTACACCAACTACATTCAACAATTTGGATAAAATGAGAAATTTCTGGAAAACTAGGGCGTTAACAGAGGATTAGATATGTACATATCGGAGAATGAGGACAAAGCAGATGATTAAATGACCAGGAATGGGAAAAACAGAAAAGAGGGAAAAAAACAAACAAAAATCTCAGCATCTAAATTGAGAGCTTGAGAAAATGCTAAAATATTATTAGCTATTTTCTGCACTGGATAAAATTAATTTTTAATTTTTGCTGATAGAATCTACTGGTATAAACAGAGAAGAGAGGAAGCTGCCTTGAAAACTCTCTTGGAAAGTAAAGAGTTCCTGTCACCCTCAAGTATGTTACTGTCCTTTAGATAAGGAGAACTTTTGGTTATATGGTCAGAGCTGATTTGACTCAAATCAAATTATTCTGCATATAAGTTAAATAAGCAGGGTGACAATATGCAACCTTGATGTACTACTTTTCCAATTTTGAACCAGTCCATTCATTTTTCTATGTCTGCTTATAACTGTTGCCTCTTGATCTGCATTCAGATTTCTCAGGAGGCAGATAAGGTGGTCTGATATTCCCATCTCTTTCAGAATTTTCCACAGTTTGTTGTGATCCACAAAAAGGATTTAGCATTGTCAATGAAGCAGAAGTAGATGTTTTTTCTGGAGTTTACTTGCTTTTTCTGTGATCCAAGGGATGTTAACAATTTGATCTCTGGTTCCTCTGCCTTTTCTAAATCCAGCTTGTACATCTGAAAGTTGTCAGTTCACATACTGTTGAAGCCTAACCTTGAAGGATTTTGAACATTGCTAAGTCGGTTGCTTCAGTCGTGTCTGACTCTGTGCGACCCCATAGACGGCAGCCCACCAGGCTCCGCCGTCCCTGGGATTCTCCAGGCAAGAACACTGGAGTGGGCTGTCATTTCCTTCTCCAATGCACGAAAGTGAAAAGTGAAAGTGAAGTCGCTCAGTCGTGTCCGACTCTTTGCGACCCCATGGACGGCAGCCTACCAGGCTCCTCCGTCCATGGGATTCTCCAGGCAAGAGTACTGGAGTGGGGTGCCATTGCCTTCTCCGATTTTGAACATTACCTTGCTAGCATGTGAAATGAGCACAACTGAAATGAGCACAAATGAGCATTCTTTGGCATTGCCCTTTTTTGGGATTGGAATGAAAACTGACCTTTTCCAGTCCTGTGGCCACTGCTGAGTTTTCTGAATTTCCTGGCATATCGAGTGTAGCAATTTAAAACCATTATTTTTTAGGAATTGAAGTAGCTCAACTGGATTCCATCACCTCCTCTAATTCTGTTCATAGTAATGCTCACTAAGACCCACTTGACTTCACATTCCAGGATGTCTGGTTTTAGGTGAGTGATCACACCATCATGGTTGTCCGGGTCATTAAGACCTGTTTTGTACAGTTTTCTGTGTATTCTTGCCACCTCTTCTTAATATCTTCTGCTTCTGTTAGCTCCATACCATTTCTATCCTTTATTGTGCCCATCTTTGCATGAAATGTTCCCTTTGTATCTCTGATTTTCTTGAAGAGATCACTAGCCTTTCCCATTCTATTGTTTTCCTCTATTTCTCTGCATTGTTCACTTAAGAATTGCTTTCTTACCTCCTTGCTCTTCTCTGCAACTCTGCATTCAAGTGGGTATGTCTTTCCCCGTCTCCTTTGCCTTTCACTTGTCTTCTTTTCTCAGCTGTTTGAATCTTACCACACACATGCTCTGACTACATAGCTAGTGGTCCCACTACCTATACTAAAATGCTTCCATGTATGCTTATATTGGCCCTTTTAGCTCAATGAGGCTCAGTAAAGAAGGGTCTCTGTAGGAGACATTACTCAACACCCTCCCATCAATAAGCTGTGCCCTTTTGAGTTGTTTTCTCTATTCTGTTATTGTGATACGCTATGCTGAGTCTTCTGTCTAACGGGGAGCAATGATTGCTTCGTTGTTGAACATGTGGTAGGAGCCTCGTTGTTTCTCTCTGTGAACAACACAAGGATTTCATAGGTGCATCATTTTTGGCACAAACCAGGCAGCCTGTCTCATTAACGTGCTCACCCAGAGTTGCTGTAACTATCAGTAAGAAACTGTGAAATAAATGATTTTGCTTTTTCACCTGCTAGGCTCTAATAGCATCCCCAAAGTAATCTTGGTCTAACAGCTTGAGTCTTTTTCAAAAGTGATCAAGTGATCAATTCTTTTTAACACTAAGGGGTAAACTTCAGCACTGTGCAGAATGCCAGGTGCAGGAGCAGTTGCCATGAATAGCAGCAGAAATTTAATGAGTCATGCAATTTAGTATGGGTACCTACTAAGAAGTTTTTTAAAGTCATTACACTATGTCTGAAAGAGACAAGGCAGAGTACCTAAAGTAAATCAGGCAGTTGATCTAAAAATATGTTTTTATTCATTCTGAAAATATTTCTTAAACCTCTAACATTTGCCAGGCTGTGCTAGGCACAGAAGATAAAGCAACAGATAAGGTTGGCATGGTCATAACTTGCATCAAAAGTACATTTTTAGTAAAGGAGAGAGACAAATACAGATGAAAATCATCATTTAATTATAATTTGATGGGAACTGTGATACAATAGAATATTTCAGTGTGCATGATAGCAAGTAGGTTGGAAATATAGATGTGTCTCATTTTCACTGAAATTAGTGCTTCTAAATAACTCACCATAGAATTTGATAAAGATTTATGTATATAATTTTGGTGTTTAATATTGTCATTGTGTTTATTTTTGAGCACATCCACATGTATTTTTAAAAGAATTCATTTACACTGTATATATATGACAAAATAATGATATATTACACCTCAGAAGAGTTTATGACAAATAAAACCCATCACACTGAATGCTTATGATTAAAACTCAGAAAATGAGAAAGCTAAATTGTTATAGCACTTAATTATCATTTCACATTTATTATTTATTTACACATTTTTAGAGCAAATAGTAATTTAAGAACAGGATTTATCTATTATGTTTATGGGCTCTTATGACAAGATTTCACTTTTACCATTTCTGATTTTTTCTTTAATTTTGTAGCCTTATTATATTGTGTTAATTTTATTTAAAGGAGTTATATCTGGGCATTTGAAAAATGTTGGTGTACTTTATTTCATGCTATTTTATGAAAAATACAGCAACAAACACCCTATGGGTTAACTGAATCCACAGTTAAGCATTCACATGTTAATTAACTTTAAAGAAAGTCTATTGCATTATGCAAACCACCAAGTCTAGGTGTCAATTTCATTTTTATTTTAATCAGATCATCCAACTTGTGAAGGTACTTATGGTACAGTAAGTGAAGGAGAGGGAAGTGTGGAAGTTCGTTAAGATTGCCATGATGCTTCTGGAAGAAGAACAAAGCCTATGTTTGAAATGGAAGTACTTCAGTTACTTATAGGATTCAAGAAGAAGTCACTATAGTTATATTTGTATATTTTACTTTTTGTATGAGTATACTTATTTAGCATAGGAATCCATAAATGCCCCATATTGCCCCTGAAATATATATCAGGAAAGTGTCAGGTTCTATGAAGACAAAAATGCTTTATTTCTGCAGGTTATCCAAGCTTATATTTTTTTCCTAAAGTTATAGCAAACTTTTCAGCATCAGATTGAAATGTGGGTTTGTGGGACAATCCTTGGCGTGGCAATCAGGATACTAGGGTTTGTGTCTCATTATAAAGTAATGGAGTAGGTTAAAAATTAACCTCAAAACTCTTTTAGAATGATGTTTTAGAGTCCACAGTGGGCATACATGCTTTTTTTTTTTTTTTTCCTTTTTCAATCCTTATACATTGTACTTATTTTTAAAAGCCCTGAATTAGCTATGGATAACAGTATAGCAGTTTTCTAAAAATTTAAAGTAAAATTACCATGTGATCCAGCAATTCTACTTTTAGGTTTATACTCAAAAGAATTGAAAGCACTAACATATTTGTATACCCATGTTCTTAGCAGCATTATTCACAGAAGCCAAAAAGTGGAAACAACTGAAGTGCTCATTAACAAATGAATGGATAAACAAAGTGGTCTATACATACAGTAGAATAGTATTCTGCCTTACATCAGAGAATATGATACGTGTCACAGCATGGATGAATCTTGAGGACATTACACTAAATAAAACAAGTCAGTCACAAAAGGACAAATATTGTGTAGTTTATTATATGAGGTACCTAGAGTATTCAGATTCAAAGAGAAAGTTGCCAGGGGCTAGAAAAGGGGGAGATGGGGAAGTTGTTGTTTAGTGGGCACATATTTTCAGTTTGAGGAGATGAAAAAGTTTTTGGGGGTTGGATGGCGATCACTGTGGCATGTGGCACATGAACTTGGGCAGACTTCAGGATATCATGAGACACAGGGGGGCCTGGGGTGCTGCAGCCCACGGGGTCACAAAGAGTCAGACACGACTGCACAATAACAAAGTAATGGTGTCTCAGCAGCATGAGTGTGATCAATGTCACTGAAACACGCACTTTTAAGTGGTTAAAATAGTAGGTTTATGTGCATTTAACCACAACTGAAAAAAAGTCTTGAACTGATAGAAATGTTTTGAGAAAAATTATTAGGACAATTATGAAGGAATATAATATTCATCCTTATCCTTTGGGGAGATTGTATTTTAGTATGATAGACCGTGTGTTACTGAACCAATTTTTTGGAATCTAGTCGTCTTCATTTTGCAGGTGGCCTAAATAATAGTTTTTTCCCACTCTGTTTTAAGTATTTCAGAAGGCATCCACATTTGAGGTACAGGAGAAAATAAGAAACAGGACTATTTTTCATGTGATAGAGTTTCTTAGATTTATGCCCCAACTAGCACATTTCAAAGGAAAACGCCAGTATTTATGATTAGGATCATGTTTAAAAAGTTGCAGAAAAGTTACATATAAAACATAATTTATTTCTGTGCAACTCTGGAATCTAGACTTTATCAGTTTAGTTCAGTTCAGACTTTATAAGAACCAACAACTGATAGAGAATCAAAGGCACTAGTTCCTTCTTTAAAATGACCTTTTAAATAATATAAATTTATTTTGGCATTCATTTGGTGTTTAATTTTGAAAGTACATTGGTCTGATTTTCTGGAAAATCACTTCAGAAGATTGATGAAGTACAAATTGAAGACTTGAGTTTGGGATGTTCATCTTAAACAGTCATGAGCAACTTTCCCATTCCAAGAAAATACCTTATCTCAGTTTGATGTAGGCTTTAAACAGAACAAGTTAACATTTTTAGGTTTCAAAGAGTGCCACTAAATACAAAGAAAAAAAAGAAAGTTATATGTTAACAAAACAAAATATTTTCAATATCTTGAAGACTAGAGCTACTAGACATTGATATGTACCAAGACACTCTCTCATACCTTAGTCAGTAAAGAATCTGCCTGCAGTGCGCAAGACCAGGTTTAATTCCTGGGTTGGGAAGATCCGCTGGAGAAGGAAATGGCAACCTATTCCAGTATTCTTGCCTGGCAAATCCCATGGACAGAAGTGCCTGGCAGGCCACAGTCCTTGGGGTCACAAGAGTTGGACATAACTTAGCAACTAAACCACCACCACCTAAAATGGGCTTTCCTCATGGCTCAGGCTCAGAAGACATACTCATGGAAAATACAAAATGTAAATATAGTCATTTTATAATGATTTGAAAGACAAATGACTATTCATTACATTTAATGTTAAAAATCATAAAATAAGATGTCCATATTTTATGTCATTAAATATTTATTGAATATTTATGATTTGCCAAGAAATTAGCTTATTCTGGGAATGCAAATATCCATAAGCTAAACACTGTCTTAGCATTAAAGGATAGAAGTAGTTAAAAAGTGTGGTATCTTCAGGACACCACAAGATTCTGTAGGAACAGACAGAGGGAAACCAAATTCAGTCTAGTGATGTATAGAAGAGTTAAATCTAGGCATAAACCTTAAAAAATGGTTAAGATTCAATTATAAAAACTATATAAAAAATAATAAAAGGTAGGGAGGTGGTTAAAGGTGTTAAGGAGTAGAAGAAAGATATTCTTTAAAATCCATACTAGAGAAGACTCTTGAGAGTCCCTTGGTCAACAAGATCAAATTGGTCAATCCTAAGGAAATCAAGCTTGAATATTCATTGGAAGGACTGATGCTAAAGCTGAAGCTCCAATACTTTGGCCACCTGATGCAAAGAGCCGACTCATTGGAATAAGACCTTGATGCTGAGAAAGACTGAGGACAGGAGGAGAAGGGGGAGACAGGATGAGATGGTTGGATGGCATCACCGACCCAATGGATGTAAGTTTGAGCAAACTCCTGGAGATAGTGAAGGGAAAGGGAAGCCTGGCATACTGCAGTCCATGGTGTTTCAAAGAGTCGGATATGACTGAGTTACTGAATAACAACAAATTTGTATGTGAATAAGTGCAGGAGGAGAAGGGGACGACAGAGGATGAGATGGTTGGATGGCATCACCAACTTGATGGACATGGGTTTGAGTAAACTCAGGGAGTTGGTGATGGATAGGGAGGCCTGGCGTGCTGTGATTCATGGGGTCGCAAAGAGTTGGGCACGACTGAGCGACTGAACTGAACTGAACTAAAGTCAAACTTGTTTAGTATTTACTTAGAACTGCTAAAATATGATACTGAGTTTATTTAGATACATTTTAAAGAATCTTAAAGATATTCCTTTATTTGGAATAAGAGATATTCCAAAGCCATTGAAAGCTCAGCAGTACATGAGCCTCAGGTTCTATAATGTTCTATTTTATTTCTTCTAAACACCACCCTGTCACATTTTAAATATTATGATAGAAAAAAATTACAGAGACATCTTAATGAATTATATTTTTCACTCCTCTGTTTCTAGTAGTGGACACTAACTCCCTCCTACGTTCCTATGATTTTCCTATAAATAATCCATGGCTTAATTTAAATAAAAGGTTGTTTGGGTGTTGCTTGATTTGGTTGTGGTTGTAATTTTTGTTTTTGTTTTCTTTTTTTCACCTGTAAGATCTGTTTTAATCATCCTTAGAGGGGATTTTATTTTGCTTTGCTTTTCTACAGCTTTTCCTGTAAAATAGAAAAGAATCTCACTCTTTGCGGGGAGTAATGCTCATTCACTCAATGAGTATTGAGTGAATACTCAATTGCTACAATCTGGATTCAAAACCCACCATCAAAATATCTCCCTCACAATAATTATGGAAAGATAGTGAAATCTCAGCAGGTTCTCTCTAAATCAGCCTGAGAAAATTCAGTATGGGATTATTTGGCTTACATTTAAAGGTCACTTTGATTCAAGGCCTTTCTAACTATAGAACCATAGCCCACCAGGTTCCTTTGTCCATGGGATTCTCGAGTCTAGAATAAGGGAGTGGGTAGCCATTCCCTTCTCCAGGGGAATTTCCTGACCCAGAATCGAACCCAGGTCTCCTGCTCTGCAGGCAGATTCTTTACCATCTGAGTCACCAGCTATAGAAACTCCACATTGTGATGTATTGATTTGTATTTGTGATTGTATTTCCATCTAAATCTAGATATTTCTGTCTTCCTGATCTTTCAGTATTCTAGGCAATTTCTCTCGTATAATAAGAGCAATGTATTAGCCACAGCACATTTATTAATTGGTTAATTAATTCAACAAATATTTATGCAGCACCTACTGTGTAACAGGCAACATTCATGGTGCTCTTGTCAATGCGCTGAATACATCCAGCAGGCAACAGTTTAAAATTTTCCAGTGATGGGATATTTAAAGTGATAGAGCTCTCTTTTAAAATTAAGCATTAGACTGAATAATTTACCTAACTAGTGGAGAAGGTCCTGTGTTCTTATGTACATGTGTGGAAATGCTGTTTCTGAATAAGTTTATTGTTAATAAGTAATATAAGGCTGAAACTAAGAACACACCATCATCTCACTTCCCTGTGAAAACAGAGTGGGGATAAGCAATAATTAAACATGATATTAAGCAAAGTTAATGAAAAGTATGTTTGGAAAAACTAAACAAAGTAATAGATTGTGATTATGTGATGTTGTGGGGCTTCCCTGGTGGCTCAGATGATAAAGAATCTGCCTGCAATGCAAGAGACCTGGGTTCAATCCCTGAGTTGGGAAGATTCCATGGAGAAGGGAAAAGGCTACCCACTCCAGTATTCTTGCCTGGAGAATTCCATGGACAGAGGAGCCTGGCAAGCTACAGTCCGTGGGGTCGTAAAGAATCAGACACAACTGAGTGACTGATACACATACATACATACACGTGTAATTATGTAAGATATGCAAATTATTTTATTGTATGTCAGAAAACTTGGGTCATGTACTGTCTCTCACCATTGTTTAAAAACCATGGGCCTGAATTCCAAGAGTTCTTTGAACTTCACTTCTTTGCTGTGAAATGAAAACAAGAGCTGACATTTACTAAGCACTTACCACATGCTAGGAACTATACTCAGTGCTTTAGAGGAATTGATTCATTGAGTCCTCACAACATCCCAGGAGGAGATATTATTGTTCTCTTTCTGCAGATGAAGAATAATTGTGCGTAAATTAGAAACTTGACCAAAATAACACAATCGATGAGTGTGGACTGAGATTTGAACCTGGAAAGTCTTACTCTAGAATCCATGGCTATTAACCTGTGAGTGCTTTTATAAGGCCACATATGAAGTAATAAAGATGAAAGAGCTTTACAATCTATCGTGTTACAAACACTAACCTATCGTATTATTATTGTTAAAGTGTGAGTGATTAATATATTGCCTGTTCTGTGTGTGTGTATGTGTGTGTAGTCATCTTTAAAGTGAATAGAGAGGAAGTTGACCTCCCAAATCAGCTAAAACTAGATCACATGCTCAGATTTGACCTAAGACACTCTGTGGGACAGCAGTGAGGAAACTGAGGCCCCAGTATTTACTTCCATGGCAATGTTAAGAAAGGACCGTCCCTTCCTGCGATGTTCTTTTCTGGCCTTCAGTGTCCCTGGTAGCAGGTCACTGCTCATTTCCAGGCAACTTTTTCTGACTTTCCTTTGGTTTTCTGCTTAACTGCCTAATCCATCCCATTAGACCCAAGGACGGTAACAATTTGTCTTTTTTGTTTGTTTGGGGCTTTATTTTGTTTCTACCTCTGCATTATCCTTGTAGTTCCCCTACACTCTTACTTTGTAAGCAGTCGCTTTGATAAATTCTTCCAAATTTATCCCAATTTGAGTGTACCATCTGGTTCCTGTTGGGAACATAATTTGCGTGGTATACTTGCTATTAGGAGGCATTTTAGGTGTTTCAGATAACACTGAAAATACAACTAATTTGATACAACTACTAACCAAACATATATGTTAAACAAGAATACCAATAAAAATATTCCTGTGAAAAATCTATCTCCACTTTAGATATAGTCCTTTAAAATAACTAGTACATTTGAAGTGCACAAGGGCAAAACCAAAAAGCAGTTGTAGCGTGCCCATGCATAACTAGAGCATGACAGTGATTTTTTTTTTCCTAGTGTACTTCTTTATGTAACAGAGCATTACTTTCACACTTCTTAAATAATTCATATATACCTTTGCAAGTTCAATGTGCTGACTTCAAAGCTCAAAATTTGCATGTTCTCTGTTTGACAACATTACCATATGTTGGTAAACACTGAACTCATCTGGAATATTTTAAGCCTTTTCTAATAATATTGGAAAGAATCAAATGCCAAAAACTACCTATTTTTCTGAGACAAATATCAGTTAATCACAACCTGAGATACATTTTAATAAATGAGAGAGTATATCATATCTGCTTCTACTAAAATATAGTATTTGGATAGTTTTAAAACATTTACATATATATGTATACACAAATATGTATATATATCAAAATAAGTCAACAATACCTCAACATGTTTAAATTTATTGAATTGGAAAATATAAATGCCTATGCAAAGAAAGGTAGCAGTTTTACTTTCATGAACAATTATTGCAAAGCTAAAATATTTTCTTTTTTACCTTATAAGCCTTATATATTAGTCAAAGATAATATTTATAGGATTTAGATGTGCTGCTGCTGCTGCTGCTAAGTCACTTCAGTCGTGTCCGACTCTGTGCAACCCCATAGACGGCAGCCCACCAGGTTCCGCCGTCCCTGGGATTCTCCAGGCAAGAACACTGGGGTGGGTTGCCATTTCCTTCTCCAATGCATGAAAGTGAAAAGTGAAAATGAAGTCGCTCAGTCGTGTCTGACTCTTCCCGACCCCAGGGACTGCAGCCCACCTCCGTCCATGGGATTTTCCAGGCAAGAGTACTGGAGTGGGTTGCCATTGCCTTCTCCGTTAGATGTGCTACCTTTTTATATATTGAAGGATTCAGCCTATTTCAGTGGTGGTATGTTTTCAGAATGAATTAATTAATTAAATGAAATATAAAAGAAATATTTTTTAAAGTTTTCCAAATTCCAACTTCATTTGCTTGTTAATGTCTTTAAAAATCTCTAGAGAAGCATATATATAAGCATTCATTCATTCTTTAGACATAGATGTATTAAGTGCTTAATATGTTCCAGGCACAACCCAGGTGCTTAGAATAAAAATCACTATATTTGGGTGGGAAAACATATAAAACAATTAAGTAAGTGATAACTATTTACTTGTGATTACTACTGTAAGGAAAATAACCTAGTTGCTATGAAAGATGTGCCCAGTCACTAAGTCATGTCCAACTCTTTGCGACCCTATGGACTGTAGCCCGCCAGGCTCCTCTGTCCATGGGATCTCCAGGCTAGAATACTGGAGTGGGTTGCTATCCCCTCCTCCAGGGGATCTTCCCAACCCAGAGATCAAACCCACATCTCCAGTGTCTCCTGCATTGGTAGGCATGTTCTTTAACACTGAGCCACCAGGGACCTATTTTTCAGATACAGAAGTCAAAGAAAGTCTCTTTAAAGAATTGACATTTAAGCTGCCATCAGAAGGATGAGAATAAGCCAGAATGTGAACAGTGTTCAAAAACAAGAAAAAGCAGATGGCTATGAACTGAGAAAAGAGTTTTCCACATCTTGGCAGAGGATGTTTGTAGCTGGACTATAGTGAATGAGGGAGCAAAGCTTAATGATGTAATGATGAAATTTTGGGTTCCTAGGAGTCAGAGCATGCAAGTGAGAAGTTCAGATTATATTTTAAGTTATTTCTGGAAGACACTGAAAGTTTTTAAACAAGAAGTGAAACTGACTTACCTTTTTGAAAGAGTGTCTGGCTGCCCTGTGGGGAAAGGATTGGATGAGGTCATGTGTGAAAGGAAAGGAATCAGAAAACTTTTTCATTAGTGCAGCCAAGAACTAATGTCGTTTGGACTGGTGTGGTGCCAATGGAAATGGAGAGAAGTGAACAGAATCAAGGTATATTTTTAAAGTAAAGCTGGCAGGACTTGCTCATGATCGTTTGGTGGGTGTGGGGGATCTAGGAAAAAGGAGGCATCATAATTGACTTTCAAGTTTCTGTCTTTAGCAACTGGGTAAATGGTGGTTCTAGTCACTGATACGGGCAAGACTAGGGACCATCAGATAATGGCCAACCTGGCCTAGGTGTCTGGCATCAGCCTTGTGCCTTGAATCCAATATGGTTTTCATTTTGACTTCCATTCCTTGGATCTCCTTGTTTGATGTGACCTATGAGTCCTACTGATTGACAGAGTAATTCATTTCATGGCCAGCTTTAATTTCTGTTTTTAAAACATTTTTATGCTAAGAATCAATATATGTCCTTCCTGTATTTTGTTGGCTGTAAATAATATCTAGAGTTACAGTCTCAGTTATTTACTATATTTTGCAGTATGTTAGTTTTTTCCCAGGCTGCTAATACACTTCAACAGGATACCAGGTTAAAAAAAAAAAATTAAATTTTTCAGTCTTCTATTCTCTCCATAAGGACAGTAGCTTCATGAAAGCAGGGACCATATATACCATTTCAGTGTCCACAGTGCCTAAAAATAAGAGACAAATGACTGTTGGTTTGAAATTTACAGCAAAGCATTACAGTGATTCCTTCACCCTCCACGTCCCCCTATTTTCCATCGTATGGTGTTTACAGCTGCTGTGGTAGCAAACTCAGCCAAACTGAGATTTGGAGCTTGTAATATGTTACTTGGATTCTTCCAAGGCATACTTTCCCGCTCAAAACTCTCAGTGTTCCTAAAAATTAGCACAGGAAGAAATATTAATATTTTTTTCATCCATTCATTCATGTATTCATTCATCTAGCATATAAAATGCTGACCATGTGCCAATCTTAGGACTATACATGTGAATAGGAGAAAATTCTTGACCCTGAAAATTTCATAATATAACATGGAAAATATATAGTCCCAATATATTTGTCTGCTCCTTTTTTTTTTTTTCTGCCATTCTTATATAACTGCTGCTATATTATGACTGTATCCAGCAAGTTAGATGTACTTAGTAATTTACATACCATATAAGGCCAAAGTATATACAAAGTGAACTTCAGGGTCCTTAAAAGACAATATTTGTTAAATACTAACTGATATCACCTTAATAGTTTAAATAGTATGGAGTCTAAAGGAAAGGAAGACATATATAGTTGTTATTATACATTAAGGGGTCTTTATTACTAGATTTAACATGACAGTTTGCATAACTTTATATATTATGACATTTTTTCGCTTTTACCTGTGCTAAGCATTGTGTATTCAAAACATTGTCTGCTTTACATCTTTGGAGAAATACTGTAAGGATGCAATTATAATCACCACTTCTCAGAGAGAATCTGAAGTTCAGAGAGTTTGAATAAGTTGTATAAGATCATGTAGCTAATGAGAGATGAGGCTGAGATGTAAGGCAAGCCTGTCTGGAACTGGAATGTAAGGCAGTCATCCGATGTATTTCATCTGTTAGATGCTAGAGATTATAATTCCTTCTATTTCTGGGAACATGAATAAGGGTGGGAGATGAAAAGCTTGGTCCCATCCATACCTGAATTTTACTGTAGCTAACTGTTTACTCCTGCAAGAAGATTCATAATTTTCTGAGAGATTCATAGGTCCTAACACCTTTTCATTATAAATATCAAGTTTAGCATAGCATTTCAGCTAATTTGTTTTATGTGAAAGGTATGTTCAGCTCAAACTGTGTGTCAGTTTTAAATTTGACTCTTAAAAGTAAGCATATAGACAAAGATGTAGGGAAAGGGAAGCTTCCATACATTGTTCAGAAACCAATAAGTTGGTATAATCACTTTGGAGAGCAAAATAATAGGAAGATGCATGTATACTTCATACAAATGCATTTCTGCTTTCATTCACACTTTAAAGAGATATTCACATGTATTCAAGGAGATTTGGGGAGAGATGTTCAGTGCAGCACTGGTTTCAAATGCAGTAATTTTTTAAAAGACCTACAATTTTATCAGTAAAGGAATAAGTAAATAACTTTTGGTATAGTCATGCAATGGAATATTAAACATCGATTAAAAGTGAATGAACCAGAAGTACATACGTTGGCATAGATAAATTTAGAAATTTAGAAAATGAAACATTGAATTAAATGCATAACACATAAAGTAATTCATTTAAATAACATTGAATATCACTCCAAACAGGATCATATAGCCTTATACTACATTTCATACTATACTGTGTTATAAATAGTACAATATATACTATTGTTACATAGCACAAGGATTTATTATGCATATTAAGTTTATACAAATGCTTATAGTACTTATACAGACTGGTTCCAAATCGGGAAAGGAGTACATCAAGCAGTGTATTGTCACCCTGCTTATTTAACTTGTATGCAGACTACATCATATGAAATGCCGGACCGTATGAAGCACAAGCTAGAATCAAGACAACCGGGAGAAATATCAATAACCTCAGATATGAAGATGACATCACCCTTATGGCAGAAAGCAAAGAACTAAAGAGCCTCTTGATGAAAATGAAAGAGGAGAGTGAAAAAGTTGGCTTAAAGCTCAACATTCAGAAAACTAAGATCATGGCATCCAGTGCCATCACTTCATGGCAAATAGATGGGGAGACAATAGAAACAGTGAGAGACTTTATTTTTTGGAGCTCCAGAATCACTGCAGATGGTGACTTTAGCCATGAAATTAACAGACACTTGCTCCTTGGAAGAAAAACCATGACCACCCTAGACAGCATATTAAAAAGCAGAGACATTACTTTGCCTACAAAGATGCATCTAGTCAAAGCTATGGTTTTCCTATAGTCATATATGGATGTGAGAGTTGGACTGAGCGATGCTTTTGAACTGTGATGTTGGAGAAGACTCTTGAGGCTCCCTTGGACTGCAAGGAGATGAAACCAGTCAATCTTAAAGGAAATCAGTCCAGAATATTCATTGGAAGGATTGATGCTGAAGTTGAAGCTCCAATACTTTGGCCACCTGATGGAAAGAACTGACTCCTTGGAGAGGACCGTGATGTTGGGAAAGATTGAGGACAGGAGGAGGAGGGGGAGACAGAGGATGAGATGGTTGGATGGCATCACTGATTTGATGGACATGAGTTTGAGCAAGCTCTGGGAGTTGGTGATGGGCAGGGAAGCCTGGTGGGCTGCAGTCCATGGGATGGCAAAGAGCTGGACACGACTGAGCAACTGAACTGAACTGAATAGTAATGCATATGAAGATTTTGGGGGTCAAACACAAGATAATTTGATTAAGGAGATTATAAAAGGGACTCTTACTTGTCTGGAAAGTTGATTTGTTTTGTTTTTAATTACACAAAAACAGATGGAAATGAAATCCTTCAATTTTCCTGTTTTTTTTTAAACTAGGTGATATGTTTATTCATCATAGTATTGTACTTTTGTATATTTTGTGAAATTTCATAATCAGTCAGCCTGCACTTGAAATTATATTCTTAAGAGCATTTCTATTATTTACATTATAAAAGAGATTTGTTTATTTTTTTAGTGATTTCTTTTATGAAATGTAACTTTGGAATGCAAAGTATGTTTCTAATCCTTCTTTGAAATATACATTTTTGTGTTTTAAATATCTATAGCAAAATTAAGAACACATGTTTTGGATTCAGTATATTTTTCATCCTTTGTGCAGCTTAAAAAGTGCATCATGTCTCTGATCTCACATTTCAGCCTTGTGATAGCAGCTTAGTCATAAAATATCAATCATAACAACAGGCCTTGGGAATAAGCTGGTGACATTCCTCTTTTCCAATGAGTCAGTAGTTGAAAAATTTGTAAGTTCTCAGCTACTGTGATCACATCCATTCCTTGTTAATAAGGAAAGTAAGTCATTTTAAACGGCAAGGTAAAATTAGAATATTATTTCACAAGTCATTAACTTTTGAAGTCAGAAAATTGATCCAAGAATGGCTTGTTATTTGAATTCATCAGCCACAAAGTAACTATTCAGCCTTTTAGGAAGTAGTACCTGTAAAAAGAAACAGTGCTTTTGAGTTATTATAATGTGATTTGAAAGATAGAAATGATCATTTTTAAAAGAATATGCCATTTGATTCTGAACTTATCTTTTATTACTATCTTGCTTTATATCACTAAGACTATATATTGTACTCAATTTTAAAAGTCATTACAACCATCTCATTTTATACTTTTGTGTAATGCAAACTTATTTTTTCTCTACCGGAAATTATTTTGCCTGTTTTTTGAAATAAATCAGCTGTGTTTTTTTTCTGTGTAAAATTATCGAAAAATAATTTATATGAAGCATTTGTTGGATATACAGTTCTTAAAAATATGTTTTTGGGAGGAAGGTGTTATTTCACTGTGAGATCCATTGCTTTTGTTTTACACTAGAGGTAAAACTTTTCAAAGCTTTCTAAGACACTGAAATATGTTCTCTAATTTTATTTTCCTTTCTTAGGGAAGTAACAGCTATTTGAACTTTTGTCTTTCTCAATACTTCCTGTATTCCAGGCTCATTATACATTTTAAAAGACTCCAGTAAATGTTGACAAGTTGCAAACCTCATGTGCTTCCTTACTCCTATTTCCAAATTAATCCCTCCCTCCAGCTTCCCACATTCATAAGTGCTATCACAATTCTCCCAGTTGCCCAGACTCAAAACCTCTCCTACCCTTTTGCATCTTTCACCTTTCACATCCTCATTCTTATCTACCAATCAGAAATCAGTTACCAAAGGAACCGTCCTGTTTCTGGACCTGTCCTTACCACTCTTTCCTAGGCCTCCATTGCCTCAAGCCTGGGTTATTGCAATAGTTCTAAAGATTCTCTGTGATGCTCTCTCTCCTCGTCTTGACAATCCACGTACATCGCTACTTTTCTTTTCCTCCAATATACACGCAACCCACTCCAGTATTCTCGCTGGAAAAAATTCCATAGACAGAGGAGCTTGGCGGGCTACAGTCCATGGGGTTGCAGAGAATCAGACAGGGCTGAGCACGCATGCGTCATATACACTCCTGAGTTCAGGTATTTCCTCTGTTCTTTAATGCTGTTTGCAACTTCTTGTTTTATGACTTTGGAGACTTTTCATGGTCTTGGTCAATTCTTCTTATTAGACCTAATGCTTTTTTTTTTTTAATTGGAGAATGATTGCTTTACAATGTTGTTTTGGTTTCTGCCGAACATCAGCGTGAATCGATCAAAGGTATGCATATGTCCCCTCCGTTGTGAACCTCCCTCCCCCCCTGCCCTCCCCCTCTAGATTGTCACAGAGCACTGAGCTGAGTTCCTTGCATCATACAACAAATTCTCACTATCTGTTTTGCATATGGTAAAGTGTATTTTTCAAGCTACTCTCAATTCATCACACCCTCTCCTTCCCCAGCTGTTCTCCATGTCTGTGCTTCTATTAGGGCCCTACAAGTAGATTTGTCAGTACTATTTTTCTAGATTCCATATATATGCATTAATATGTGATATTTTTATTTCTCTTTTGAGACTTATTTCACTGTGTAGTAGGCTCTAACAAATGCTTATTGAGTACCTATGATATGCTAAGACCATGCAGGCACTAGACTCACAACAGTGACAGGCTAACTTTTATTGTACCTTTTCACTCTATTTTTGTTCCTCCACAAAGTAAAGGGTATCTCTCTTTTCCCCAAAACCTTATGCTTTCTACATACACTGGTCATCCTGTTACCTAGCCTTTATTTTTTCTCTTTGCATAAGAAAAGGGAGGGTATTTTTTAAAATAGTTGTCATAATCAATGTTAGCCCCTACCACTTCTGTTGCCTCTGACTTAAGATTGGTCTCTTTAGCATCACTGAGGAAATGCTAGGAGGAATTTAGTGAATTCCATGATTATTAGTGTATTAAAGCTTGTAGTTAAATAGTAACTTCATCACATTTTATTCCCATAAAATCCTGGGTCAGGATGAGAAGGAGGGAGGGACTAAGGTAGCAAAAGCTGTTGAGTAAAACTTATTGAATACACATTTCCTTCTGTTTTTTTATTTATTTAAGCCACAAAGCAAATTAATCAGTTTTTTATAACTTTATATATGTTTTTTATAACTTTAACTATGAAGAATTAAGGGCATGACTTATGAAAAAAGGAGGATCAGTGTATATCTGAGGCAATATTTATCTGTTTAATTTCCTAAGAAAATATAAGTATCATGTTAATAAATATTGTTTTAAAATATTTGAACCCTTACTACAGATATAAATTTATATTTGTAAAAATTAATAGTGTAATACTATTCAGCAGCTGAGATGAACAGACTACTAATATATATACCAACATGGATAAATTCTAATTTGTTTTGCCACAAAAAAGAAAACATACAAAAAAATTTAATATTGTATGATTCATTTACATAAAAATTTAGAAAATGCAATCTAACCTATACTGAGAGAAAGTAGATCAGTAGTCATCTGGGACAGTTGTTGGGGAGCAAGGGATTGCAGATGGTGCAAAAGGAATCTTTTGCTGGTAATAAAAATATCCAGCATCTTGATGGTTTATCAGGGTATGCTATGTCAAAACTCATCAAATTGTACAATGTGAGTATATAAAGTTAATTCTATATAAGGCATACAATAATGAGGGCAAAGCTTAAATTTTAATATTTCACTATTTTAATATTATAGGGAGATACTGAGATAAATACAATCCAAATTTTCCGCCAAAGGTACTAACTTTATTAACACATAGGCATGGTGTCTACTTTATCCATTAAAGCCCTTATATTAATCATAATTGTTTAAAAATCCTGGTTTGATGATTTTAACATCCCTCTGGTATCTAGTTCTGATGCTTACTGTGTCTCATCAACTTGTGGTTTTTTTGCCTTTTGGCTTGCCTTGTAATTTTTTCTTGATAGATAAACATTAAGTGTCAGATTAAAGGAACTGCTGTAAGTAGGCCTTTGGTAATGTGGTGATGCGGTGAGGGAGACTGGAAGTGTGCTGTTGTCCCGTGATTAGGTCTCCATCTTTTAGTGAGGCTTTGCCTCTGGCCTGTGAACTTCACATGTATTCTCAATGTTTTGTTTTGTTTTGTTTTTTCCTCCATTCACAGGTAGAACAGAATGACTTGAACGGGCTGGGGTTGAGTATTTCTTTTCCCCAAGCCAGTTAGATTGTGATAATACATGAGCAGATTAGACTCTGGTTAACTAGTTGCCCCTTGGGGCAGGTCTTATTAAAAACAAAGTGTTGTGGCATATTTAAAATGGTTCCTTTTCTTCTACAACTGCCTGAAGAATGAGGGAACTTTTCTTCAGTTTTTACCGCAAGAAGCTGGAGGGAAAATCCACAAAGTATGGGTGTTCTTCTATCACTGGTAGCCCCAGAGTTTTTAACTTTCCAGAGTTGTCCACATTGGGTCTCCAGCAATTTGTCAGTTACAATTCAGGTTTCCTACCCCAACACTGGTTTCCACAGCAGATTCTGTTCTTGTGTCTCTGCTCCAATAAGCCAGGACTTGCTGTAGTTGCCTGTCTTTCTAATTTGAAAGCAGTGGTTTGCCTTCTGAATTTATCTCTTTTATGAATGCAAGAAGAGTTGTTGATTTTTCAGTCTGTTCAGATTATTACTTATTTTTAGGATGGAGTGGTGATGTCCCAACTCCTTACATGTGGGACCAGACCCACTGTTTATTTGGATTCAAGATTAGGTCTGAACTGGAACATGGGTGAATCATTTCTGCCTGATGTGTATACCTGTTTTGGGACAACGAGATTTTTTTCAACACTATTACTTTCTACATTGACTGCGGAATTTATGCTCATGAGAAAATCAGGACATGAGAAAAATAATGGCAAAGAATGATGAATTATGCTGGTGGTGGTTTGAAGGAGAAAAGATTGTAAGTAACAATTTATTATGGAGATTTTATATTATCAGTGTATCAAAGACTCAGGTAATGGGGATAGAAGAATATTTAGTAGAATTATATATGATAAAATTATCTAGAATCTGAAAAATTAAGCATACCCTTCTGTTGTCCAACTTTGAGTCTAAGTAGATGACACTGGAACCCACATGGATAAAAGTGGGACAAAGACAATTCTCCTGTCATATGTATTGCCAAAGCTCAGACTGAAGAGATTTCCTTCATTTGAAAGACAGATAACAACAAAAATGAAAGCCATCATGTGACCAATTAAGAATATTTCAGAATCAAGCAAAAAAAAAAATGTTAATATAGAAGATTAGAAGGAAGTTCATACCTCTTAAAATCTTTTTACTATAGAAATTAGAAGCATAAAAGTGTTTATGATTTTCAAAAGTATGGGGTTTGAACTCATGGGAGGGAAAACCATAAAGTGAAAAAAAAATCTGGATATGTAATGAGAGGTAGATATAGTAATTTAAGATATAAAAAAGATATATGATAAGGAATAATGAAAGTTCACATAATAGGAAATGCAGAAATGACAAACCAAATTAATAATGTTGCAGACACATTTTAAAAGTCAATTCAGCATTTTTAGGAATAGAAAACTTATTAAAGTGGTGAGACAGGAGTCCGTGAAAAGATAGAGAGCAAGATAGATGTATCTTAGGAATTATCCAGAAGAGGTCATTGAAGACAGACATAATCTAATAGTTGTCACAAAATGTAAAACCTGATCTACAGAATTAAAAGATCTTCTCATTTATATTGCCTGGATATAATCTGGAAACATGTTTTGGGTATATCTACCTTTTTACTTGAACACAAGGATTTTAAAACATATATCTTGAAGGTTTTGCAACACTAAAAATAATTGTTTTTAGATTATTTCAGATTATAGTCCGAATAAGGCTTCCCTGGTATCTCAGCAGTAAACAATCTGCCTACAAATGCGTAAGCTGCAGGAAATGTGGGTTCAATACCTGGGTCAGGAAGATCCCCTGGAGGAGGGCACAGCAACCCACTTCAGTATTCTTGCCTGGAAAATACAAGGACGGAGGAGCCTTGGGGGCTACAGTCCTTGGGTCACAAAGAGCCAGACCCTTCTAAAGCGACTTAATACCGCAGAGTCAGAATAAATCCAAGAAGGTACTCTCTACATATGGACTTCTTTACCCTCTGCAGTCACTGCCCACTTTAAGAAATACATATACACATGTAGTCATGTGCATGAAACTATGCTCACAAATGAAGGATATTCACAGTCTGCTGGAAAAACATCCCTAGAAATTCTCAGCCTTCAAAGTTCATTACATGTTGAGGGGGATGTATAAACTTCTATACCCAGACCAGTCACATTTCTTATGTGAGAGAAATTAAAAGTCTGAGGTGTTCAAGAGCAACCCATATACTCTTATAGGAGAAAGAACTGGCTGACATATTTCAACTATGTGGTGAATCAAATACAAAAACTCACATGTACTAGTCACAGGGTATTTAAGGGGAAATTTGTACAAGAATTTATAATAAAAATATAATCCCACTTATTTACATAGAAAATATCTGTCTTAGTAATATCATAGTTGTGAACATTTTTAAGCTTCCTTTTTAAATGTACAATCTGAAATCTCCCATCTCCCAGATGTTAAAGCAACATATGCTTCATAACTTACTGCAGTCTCAAAAATTACTACTTACCATGTGTTAGTTTTATTTTGGCATAGTTATATTTCATTCATGATTTTAAAGGCAACTTCTTCATATAGATGCTTTATCTTTTCAATCTAGTCATTTGTCTTTTCAAGACTGACATTTTCTTCCAGAATTTATTATTAATTTTAGACAATGTTGGCTTTAATACAACATAGTGAAATGGACCTTCTGGTCCCTATGGCCCTTTCCCATCCTCCACCATGTCCTCAGCCTGCTGTTTTCTGTGGAAAATCTTTAACCAAACAATAAATTTTATTAGAGAAGTAAGAAAATGAAGAAATAAAGGAAAATAGTCAAATGAGACCAAATAATAATAGATTAGTCATTAAGCAAATCCAAGGACCTTTAATGCCTCCTCAAGGACTATATATAATATTTTGAGCCTTATCCTTTGAGCTGTCTTATGGATACTAAAGGGCTTCCCCATGGCTCAGTGGTGAAGAATCCACCTGCAATTCAGGAGACACGGGTTTGATCCCTGGGTCAGGAAGATTCCCCTGGAGAAGGACATGGCAAACCTTTCAAGTATTCTTGCCTGGAGAATCCCATGGCAGAGGAACCTGAAGGGCTGCAGTCCATGGGGTTGTCAAGAGTTGGACGCAACTGAGCAACTAAGCAGGTGCACACATGAATACTAAAACTTCCACCAGGTGGAAAAAGTTGACTGTATGATGACTGGACTATAGCTGTGACATAAGCTGCCAAAATTTTGAGAGCTGACTTCAAAGAAATGGGAACAGACAAATCTTGGAATTAAATATTGGGTTGGCCAAAATATTCTTTGGGCTTTTGCATAACATTTTGACATTTTACTGAAAAGCATTTTGGCCAACCCAATAGAATGCACAAACTACTGCACAATTGCACTCATCTCACACACTAGTAAAGTAATGCTCAAAATTCTCCAAGCCAGGCTTCAACAATATGTGAACCATGAACTTCCAGATGTTCAAGCTGGATTTAGAAAAGGCAGAGGAACCAGAGATCAAATTGCCAACATCTGTTGGATCATCAAAAAAGCAAGCGAGTTCCAGAAAAACATCTATTTCTGCTTTATTGACTATGCCAAAGCCTTTGACTGTGTTTCCACAACAAACTGTGGAAAATTCTTCAAGAGATAGGAATACCAGACCACCTGACCTGCCTCTTGAGAAATCTGTATGCAGGTCAAGAAGCAACAGTTAGAACTGGACATGGAACAACTGTCTGGTTCCAAATCAGGAAAGGAGTACGTCAAGGCTGAATATTGTCACCCTGCTTATTTAACTTATATGCAGAGTACATCATGAGAAATGCTGGGCTGGATGAAGCACAAGCTGGAATCAAGATTGCCGGGAGAAATATCAATAACCTCAGATATTCAGATGACACCACCCTTATGGCAGAAAGTGGAGAAGAACTAAAAAGCCTCTTGATGAGAGTGAAAGAGGAGAGTGAAAAAGTTGGCTTAAAGCTCAACATTCAGAAAACTAAGATCATGGCATTTGGTCCCATCACTTCATGGCAAATAGATGGGGAAACAGTGGAAACAGTGGTAGATTTTATTTTGGAGGGCTCCAAAATCACTGCAGGTGGTGACTTTAGCCATGAAATTAAAAGACAGTTACTCCTTGGAAGAAAGGTTATGACCAACCTAGACAGCATATTAAAAAGCAGAGACATTACTTTGTCAACAAAGGTCCATCTACTCAAGGCTATGGTTTTTCCAGTGGTCATGGATGTGAGAGTTGGACTATAAAGAAAGCTGAGTGCTGAAAAATTGATGCTTTTGAACTGTGGTGTTGGAGAAGACTCTTGAGAGTCCCTTGGACTACAAGGAGATCCAACCAGTCCATCCTAAAGGAGATCAGTCCTGGGTGTTCATTGGAAGGAATGATTCTGAAGCTGAAACTCCAATACTTTGGCCACCTCATGTGAAGAGTTGACTCATTGGAAAAGACCCTGATGCTGGGAAAGATCGAAGGTGGGAGGAGAAGGGAACGACAGAGGATGAGATGGTTGGATGGCATCACCAAATCAATGGACATGAGTTTGAGTAAACTCCGGGAGTTGGCGATGGACAGGGAGGCCTGGTGTGCTGAGCGACTGAACTGACCTGAACTGAAATACTAACTATACTTAAAGCAACCAAGGTGAAGCTGATCGGAGCACTGCATGACTAATTTCAAGATGACTGTCAGACCAATATACATACAAAAAGTAGGCCTAGCACTGAGGGATGTGAATGGATGCAAAGCATGCAACTGAGCCATTCTGGCAATGCTGGGAAAATATATTGATTATCAGTGCTGACTATAAAAACATTTATGATTAAAAGGGGAAAGCAATGAAAGAAATGTTCACATATTGGGGTATGAGGAAGTCATTCTGGCTTAAATACGATTTAATTTGAACTTTGACAGTGGAAGTATTACTCTGTCATGTCTGACTCTTTGTAATGCCATGGACGGTAGCCTACCAGGTTCTTCTGTCCATGGAATTTTCCCAGCAAGAATACTGGAATGGGTTGCCATTTCCTTCTCCAGGGGATCTTCCTGACCCAAGCACTGAACCCAGGTCTCCTAAACTGCAGCCAGATTCTTTACCACTGAGCAACCAGGGAAGCCCAATTTGAACTTTAGACTAACCAAAATAGCTTGTTTGTGGCCTATTAAACATACATTGTACACTGCTTTAACCATTAAGGAAAAAAATTGTTGGTCCTTTATTGGACCGGAACCTGGTGGTCCGGAGTCGATGATGAGAGAGTGAAAGAAGGAAAGAGGCTAATATTTGCAGCCGGCTTTGTGTTCCAGGGAATCAGCCAGAAATAGAGAGAGAAAGAGAAAGAGAGGAAGAGAAAGAAAGTCACGGGGACCAAAGCTCTGATGGAGCAAAGGTGTTTTAATCAACAACGCGTGGGCATATATACTGTTTTACAAGGTAGTTATTCTCAGCAAAGATAAAAATTCCAGACTTACAAAATACAAGGCGATCCCTATTAAAGAGAGAAGAGGGTACTTATCACCATAATGAGAAACTAACAAAGGAAATGCCTGGATTCCTCAGCCTCCGGGAAAGGCGCGCCTCTCCTCTTAATTCCTGAATATTCAGGAATTAATAAGGGCCAAAGGTTTCCTGACAGATCCAAAACAGCACACAGGAAGCCTCCTGTTAAATGCGTCCTGACAAAAAATTGCATTTAGAGAATATATATTTTTATTATTATCCTCATTGTAATATGTCCACTAATTTTCAAACGTTTGTCCAGGTACTATAGCAAAATAATCAGAGAGGTAATATAAAATATATTGTCCTAATGTAAAATCTTGATGCTAAACTTAGAATTTGAATTTATTTCCAACTCCGGGGCATTCCATAACCTATGCAGGACTGTACCCCTCTTCAGTAAGAAGTCACCAGAGAGGTCATCACCCCATTCCTACTAAGAGTTGAGAAAAACTGGAATAACTGAGTTCCTCTGCCAAGTTCATGATTAAATTTTCATTCCCTTCCTTGTTCTGTACCTGTCTGTCTTCAAGATTGAGGAGTGTTAAAGAAAAGTGAAAATTGAAATGGAGCAGGGCCCTGTGGTCCTCCCTTCTGCTATGTCCTCCGTGTGCCTTTTGGCTGTAGGAAAACTTTAATCAAACAGTAAATTTAATTAAAAGAGTGAGAAAATGCGGAAACAAAGGAAAATGCTCAAATGAGACCAAATAATAATATTTAATAATTTAGTCATTAAACAAAAGTCAGGGACCTTAAGTTCCTCCTCAAGGGCTATAGATAATATATTCTGAACTGTATCCGTTGAGCTGCCTTATGGATATTTTGGGATTTCCCTGATGGCTCCACAGGTAAAGAATCCATAGGACATGACTGAGTGACTAAACTTTGCAGCAGAATTTAAATTAAAGAAACTTCAGTAGGGTGTTATCTGTGGTTTGTTTTTTGTTGTTTTGTTGATCTTGTCACCATTTGGGGCCCAAAAGACTACTTAGCATGTGGCCTAAACTTCAGAAGCATTTATAAAGCTATTCTGTTCTCATTCAGATAAAGAGAACTAACTCACTCATTGTTTTATTGTGGTTTGTTGTTTCTTTTTTTTTTCTGTAGACTCTTGGTTGTATATTAGGACAAAAATAATATGTATTTACAAATTAAATAGATCAGAATTTGATTTTACATAATGTAAATGTCTAGAATGCTAACTATTTAGAAATATTTATTTTAGATGAATTAGTATGTGGATGATGAGCATATTTTAAATGGAAGTCTGATAAGCATATCAGCAAAAGATTTAAATTACAGTAACCGATTGTGACATCCTTAGTAAATGCCAAGAAACATAGCTTTTACAGCAAGTTCATGGAAATGCTCCGATTAAATATTCATGAGTTCTCTACTAAAAGAAAAGTCTCTTATGGTCTTGTTTGACAGAGAATGACCTTTGCTTCAATGAGTTCCCATCTTTGCTATAACTTAGTGTTCAGATACCCTGCTTAGATGAATAAAACATAGCATTTTGTTCTTTGTATTTAGTATATGTGATAATTAATAGAAAGGAAGACTTTGAAGCTTTAAAATGAAGTAAATGGGTTAAAAAAAGGCATTAAGAAATCTTTGAAGATCAATTTCTCAGCAGGAAATTTGTCAAAGCAATTAGGATCCACCCTGACTTGGGCAAACACAGTAGCATTCAATTGATGTGCTCTTTCACATAACTAAAGCATTTATAACTTTAGTGGTCTGTGCTAGTCATACAATCAGTCACCTGATGGTTCATATACATAGGAGTCAACGGCTCCGTTATGTGAAATAGAACTTTATGATGGTAATAAAGTCAGATATACTACATTTTTTAATATGAAAACAAAACAAATAAGAAAGCATAAGTTGGATAACTTTCAACCAGATATACTATAGATTCAATATAGATTCAATTTTGGTATTTGTGCCTCTCTTTTTAGTTTTTATCGCAAAGAGTCAGACACAACTGAGCAACTGAACTGAACTGAACTGAACTGAGAGGGAAGGTGCTATTATTTTCTACTGAGATATACTCAGAAAACAGTAGCAGTTAAGGTGAATGGGAGCCATGTTCTGAAATTTTGAAATTTCAGTCATGTCTGAAAATTTGCTAAAACAACCATCCATTCCACCACACCCTCTGAGCAAATAAGGTATCATCTGGTCCAAAAGAAAGTACTACATTAATTTTTGTGGCCATAGGACACCAACAATGTGTTTAATCAGTGGTTTACTTAATGGCCTGACCCAGAGGCAGGAATTTATTCTATGGTATTGAAAGATTATTTAGGACTTCAGTGGGTAGATATGTAGGGAATAAGGTATGGACTCATTAATATTTTTATAATGATCTCTTTATGGAAAGACATGTGACACTTGATTTTAATGGAGACATTGACAATCACATGTCCCCAGAGAAGGAGTTGTTGCGAGAATTATATCTGTTTCCTGCCAAAGCTCTCTGACATATACTAGACACATCCAGAAACATTACAAAAAGGGCGTTACTCTTATTTGGTTAACATAAACTTGCAGAATTAAAACAAAAGGCCAAGTTCATGTTACTGAAATTGTTCATTGAAAATGCATGCCCTGAAAATTAGATTCTAGCATTTTAGCTAGAATGAAGTACCAGTGGGTGATATGAGAGTTTTAAATGTTTCCTGGCATGCAATTAACAGGACCTAGAAAATTCCAATAAAGTATATATGTTTGAATAAAAGTTTCAATGTCCTGGACTTACTTCTATATCAGCAGTCCCCAAAGTATTTCTACAGAGGATTACTCCTGTGACATACTTTTAATAAAGTGTTTCCTTGGTCAGTTGAGTTGAGGAAATGTGCATGCTATATGATATTCTTTGCTACTTACAAAACAGAATAATAACACATTCAAAGCTTTGATAATACCTTCAATAAGAAAACTTATTTGGCTTTTTTCCCCCATCTAGTGTTCCCAAAATAGTACTTAACTACACAAATCTTTTCCTGTTCAATATTTATTGAAATCTTAAACATATAATTTTCTGGAAAATTATTCCCAATGTAGCATTTACCAAAGATATTCAAATTTAATAAATATCCTTTGGGAACTACTTGCCACAAGTCTTTCATATATGAAGAAACATTTTGTTTTCTGCATGACTTTTTTAGCATGTGGCATATGAAAGGTTTTCCTGGATTTGTGATGTTGACTATTGCAAAATCTTATAAGATTTATTAATGAAATGGCTCTTTTATGATAATAGCAGTGTTTGTTCAATGTGCTCTTGGTCACGATAGTACGGTAGCCAGTAATCTTGAATGTTTGCAGTGAGTCAGGAGTTATTTTAAATGCTTTAAATGAAACTATATACTTAATCCTCCCAATAACCCTCAAGGTGGAAGTTATTATTTCTTCTTTTTAGAAGAAAAAACAGAAAACAGAGAAGTTAAATAAATTGCTCACATTCACATGACCAGTGAGTAACAGAGCTGGGATTCAAAACCAAGGAGCCTGACTCCAAAGTCCATGTGCACAATCCCAGCAGTACATTGCCACTTATCCTCCCTCCATTCTTACTCATTTGTGTCCTTATGTTCCTAGTGGCTTCTAGGGTATCTCAGGGAAAAGGAAACCCAGTCTTGTTCCAGAAACTTAAGACGTTTGACAGTCTTTCTGAGGTTTTTATGCCAGAAATATGTCAGCAGTCAATACAAACTCTTGAGCTAGGGTCAACATAATAATGTTTCCAAAGATTAGACTAATATTATTTCCAAAAGTAGTTTCCTAGACATTCTGATATTTTATGAACATAGTGCCAGGAAAAGTTTTCCATTTTACATAATATGAAATAGGAGAAATATAGTGCCATCACCTCTTTTTTGATATTTACAGTAACTTTGTTTAATCTAACATTTCCCAAAGATATAATTAGAATTTGAAGATATTTTATCTCCTTCATGGAACACCCATCAGCATCTTACAGACCAGAGTTACAACGTCCTTAGTTTGGTAAATAGTGATTTATGACCAGTGATGTGCTGGGACTTAAAAACTGAGTCTCCAGGGCAAGAATGACAGGAAATTTGATTTGCAGAAGTGAAAAGATAGGCACAATAGGTTCTGAAAAGCTGACAAAGTCTGACTTTAGAACACCATTGTTTCTTAATCTTGTCAAAATCTAGCATCACCTCTTACATTATCATAAAAATTGGCATCTCTTTACTTGGAGGCCATTATTTAAAAGGTCAAGAGGGATTTTTAAGGATTATATTCAGGTGTCTTATCTGATTACTTTATGTGGACAGTTTACTTAAGTGCTTGATAAGTCACATTTGGACTAAGTCACTATCAATATGGTTGTAATGCTATAGACTTTCTTCCAGAATTCCAACATTAGATGCATATCAAGATTGACTTTATCCTAATAATTCTATCTCTAGATTCTTAAATGTACTCCCCTCACAAAAAGGCATATGCAAGAGTCTATAAAAAGGACAGTAAGTACACACCTAAATGGGAACAAAATCCCCAAAGGGAATAACCATAAGGAAAGAAAAGAGGAAAGTCATTTAGACCAGGTTTATTTCAAAGGTTCACTATCTACAGATTTTTACTCCCTAGATTTCTGTGCCCTGGTGGAGTTCCCTCTAATTCCTTAAAAATACCACCTTATCGCAAAATGGCACATTTATATGGGTAAGAAGTTCGAAAATACTCTCATGAAAACATCTAAGACAACAGTACCACCCACAATTATACTACTATTAATAGCATTGAACCCACGCTCATTGCATTGAAGCTGTCAGGAAAGAAAAAGAAATTTGTCTACCTTCTTTTTATATTGTTCTGGGACTTGTGAATTAAATTGACAAAGGAGAAATTATCAACAGAAAAGATGGATTTTTATTCATGTATATACATAGTTCATAGAAAAACATGACTCAAGGAGACATTTAGAACTGGGGACTAATATCTTGACAGGGCAAGGGGACGGGAATAAAGAGCACTTATAGGAAAACAAATGACATTTAGAAAAGATAAATGGACCCTTACGAAAATAGATGGCAGATATATAGTTTTGTGACAATGTCTGTTTAGATGATTTCTTAGGGTGCTAACTTCTTTCTGGTGATAGGCATCAGTCCTCCCTGGTTGCAGAACTCATGAGGGAGGGGATTTATGACAGTTGAATTCTTCCAGGAGGCTTTGATTTTAAACAGAGAAGTAGAGTTTAGAAGTTTATGAAAGATACATCATAGGGTATATTCTCCAATGGACAAGACATGTATAAAGTGTAGAGGGCAGTGGTAGGGCTAAGTCGCTTCAGTCGTGTCTGACTCTTTGCGACCCTATGGACCATAGACTGCCAGGCTACTCTGTCTGAGGGATTCTCCAGGCAAGAATACTGGAGTGGGTTGCCATTTCCTCCTCCATAGGATCTTCCCAACCCAGGAACTGAACCTGCGTCTCTGGCATCTCCTGATTGGCAGGTGGATTCTTTATCACTAGCACAACCTAGCAGAACAGTCAAAATATGGGAAGATATAATTGAGATTAGGAAATTGATCTGAGCAAATTATACTCAGGTTTTCCTGAAGCACAGCTGCATGCAAGAAAACATTTCTGTGGGTATCTGGGAAACAAATCTCCAGCAAGCGGAGGTCATATTTCAGTGGATTTATGGTATGGGCTAATTTTTAGCCTGCCAGACCACTTTTCTTTGAAAACAGATTTGGCTTGCTTAAGAATCAGGCAAAATTAGGCAACTAACAGCTACAAAGATGTGCCAAAGATGGCCACAATAAAAGACAGAAATGGTATGGACCTAACAGAAGCAGAAGATATTAAGAGGTGGCAAGAATACACAGAGGAAGTATACAAAAAAGATCTGCATTACCCAGATAATCACGATGGTGTGACCACTCACCTAGAGCCAGACATCCTGGAATGTGAAGTCAAGTGGGCCATAGGAAACAACACTACAAACAAAACTAGTGGAGGTGATGGAATTCCAGTTGAGCTATTTCAAATCCTAAAAGATGATGCTGTGAAAGTGCTGCACTCAATATGTCAGCAAATTTGGAAAACTTAGCAGTGGCCAAAAGATTAGAAAAGGTCAGTTTTCATTCCAGTCCCAAAGAAAGGCAATGCCAAAGAATGCTCCAACTACTGCACAATTGCACTCATCTCACACACTAACAACGTAATGCTCAAAATTCTCCAAGCCAGGCTTCAATGGTACATGAACTGTGAACTTCCAGATGTTCAAGCTGGATTTAGAAAAGGCAGAGGAACCAGATGTCAAATTGACAACATCTGTTGGATCATTGTAAAAGCAAGAGAGTTCCAGAAAAAACATCTACTTCTGCTTTATTGACTATGCCAAAGCCTTTGACTATCTTCATTACCACAAACTGTGGAAAATTCTTCAAGAGATGGGAATACCAGACCACCTGACCTGCCTCTTGAGAAATCTGTATGCAGGTCAAGAAGCAACAATTAGAACTGGACATGGAACAACAGACTGGTTCCAAATTAGGAAAGGAGTAAGTCAAGGCTGCAGATTGTCACCCTGCTTATTTAACTTATATGCAGAGTACATCATGTGAAATGCCGGGCTGGATGAAGCACAAGCTGGAATAAAGGCTGCCGGGAGAAAATATCAGTAACTTCAGATACGCAGATGACACCAGCCTTATGGCAGAAAGTGAGAAAGAACTAAAGAGCCTCTTTGATGAAAGTGAAAGAGAGTGGAAAAGTGGCTTAGAACTCAACATTCAGAAAACTAAGATCATGGCATCTGGTTCCATCACTTCATGGGAAATAGATGGGGAGACAGTGGAAACAGTGATAGACTTCATTTTGGGGGGCTCCAAAATCACTAACAGATGGTGACTGCAGCCATGAAATCAAAAGATGCTTGCCTTTGGAAGATAAGCTATGACCAACCTAGATAGCATATTAAAAAGCAGAGACATTACTTTACCAACAAAGATCCATCTAGTCAAAGCTATGGTTTTTTCAGTAGTCCTGTATGGATGTGAGAGTTGGACTATAAAGAAAACTGCCGGAGAATTGATGCTTTTGAATTGTGATGTTGGAGAAGACTCTTGAGAATCGCTTAGACAGCAAAGAGATCCAACCAATCCATCCTAAAGGAAATCAGTCCTGAATATTAATTGGAAGGACTGATGCTGAAGCTGAAAGTCCAGTACTTTGGCCACCTGATGTGAAAAACTGACTCAATTTGAAAAGACTCTGATGCTGGGAGAGATTGAGGGCAGGAGAAGAAGGGGAAAACAGGATGAGATGGCTGGATGGCATCACCGACTCAATGGACATGAATTTGAGGATGCTCTGGGAGTTGGTGGTGGACAGGGAAGCCTAGCATGCTGCAGTCCATGCAATGAGTTGGACACGTCTGAGTGACGCCTGAACCGAACAGCTACAAATACAAATCAAAGGACAAATGTATCAAATTAATAGATATATAGTTTAAAAAAAAACAATTCCCATTATTGAAATTTGTCTTTTTCTAATTTATTTTTTAGTTGGAGCATGACTGCGTTACAATGTTGTGTTGGTTTCTGCTGTGTAACAGTGTGAATCAGCTATAATTATACATATAGTCCCTCCTTCTGGAGCCTGCCACACACTCCTTCCCCCATTCAGCCCCTCTAGGTCATCACCAGGCACAGAGCTGAGCTCCCTGTGCTAGACAGAAGGCTCCCACCAGCTATATGTTTTACACCTGCTAGTATATATATCTCAGTGCTACTCTCTCGGTTCATCCCACCTGTTCTTTCCTTCCTGCGCCCACAAGTCTCTTCTCTACATCTATGTTTTTATTCCTGCCATGCAGATAGGTTCATCAGTAGCATTTTTCTCAGTTCCATATATACACATTAATATGCAACATTTGTTTTTTATCCTTCTGACTTACTTTTCTGTATGACTGTCTTAAGTTCAACTATATCACTACAAATGACCCATTTTCTTTCCTTTTTAGGAATATTCCAAAAATATGAGTAGTACTCCAAAAATATGGAACGCTTCATGAATTTGCATGTTATCCTTGCAAAGGGACCATGCTAATCTTCTCTGTATCCTTCCAATTTTAGTGTGTGTACTGCTGGAGCAAGCACAAAATTGATCTCTTACATCAAAGTCAGAAAACCATGAAAACAATTATAATAAATGACATAATTCTAAAACTATTAAGGACAGAAGTACATATATCCAAGGTAACACTCAAAATACTTAAATATTTTACAGCCTAGGCATTATCCAGATTGAAGAGTGCTGGCTTTAAACCATTGCAATGGCCATGATATTGTGTACCAACTAAAATACCATCATTACAATGTCAGATCTGTTTCCTTGTTTTCCTGTCACTTTACTTACAATAACCTAATACAACTTGAATATTCAGAAATTATGTGTTGGTAAATTCCAGTTTTACTTTTTAAAATTAATATTACATTCTATGCATTTTTCATGTATATTGTATGATTAATTATGTTAGTATTAAGAAAACAAATACTACTAGGTTGTATAAACTCACCTTGCAAATGTGTAGACAAAAATTTGTTTTATCTACGTACTGCTTCCCCTAGAAATAGAATTTAGGGAAAAAAAACACAATTATTTAACACATCATGTTGCATTTTAAAGAAATTTAAAAATGTGGCTAAGATTTATATTATTGATAGTGAATTATACTACTTAGATCATTTTTAAGTTTTACAATCTTTGCAATCCTGTTAACTTCTGTAATAAATACGGAGCAATGCCATTTGGCTTGTTTACAAAGTAGTCACAAATATCAGTGGGAAAAAGTGTAACATATGCACTAAATACTTTTGAAGCTACTGTGAGAACATGAAGTAGAAATTATGAGCTAGCAGCCAATAGGAGAAAACGCAAGCTTTTTTCTACATGCAGTCATGATTTGTAAACAACAATTACTAACTAGAGAAAAGGAGAGCAAACCACAGAGCTCAACCAGGTGTTATTTTATGTAAGTGATTTACTCTGCTATTTGATCAATGATAAGAACAAAATCACCCATATCCTCAGGAAGCCATGACTGTTTCAAGGCAGCTGTGATAACACCTGGACACTTGTCCTACGCAAAGACTCTCTCCATCAAGGAAGAATCAAGATTTATTCCTCTCGGCTTGAACCAGAAACAAGGCCAATAAATCTGTTGTTGCATTGCATTATTTCTGTAATGAGAGAACAAAGGCAGTTTTACAGCCCTGTTTATGGTGAATTGATAGGGATATACCTGCATCCTCTTGACTCTGTATGGCAGGATCATCCCACATTCCCCCAAGTGGGCAGCAGCGTGACTGCTTTCTTCTGCCTTTCTTACTCTGTAAATGCACGCACACACACACACCCCCACACAGACACATACAAACTCACAGTCATGCAATTCATGTACACACACACACAGTCACATGCTCTCACACACTCATACACCCATGTGCGCACACACATACAGATTTACATGTACACACGCACATGCACACTGTTGGTAAGGAAGAAATTTTCTTCTTCCTTCTTCTGGCTGACTAAAATTCAAATTGACCTGAGAAAGACTGACAAGAAAAATCAAACAAACGTTTAATAAAATGTATTAATGAGAGAGGGGCTTCTCTGGTGGTTCAGCGATAAAGAATCTGCCTGCAATGCGGGAGACCCAGGTTCAATCCCTGGGTCAGGAAGATCCCATGAACTAGGAAATACTCCAGTATTCTTTCCTGGAGAATCCCATGGGCAGAGGAAAAACCCAGGAAATCTGAGTAACTCACCAAAAAAATGATTGAGACCTTCACCTTAAACACCATTGTCAGCTAAATATTCATACAAAAGCATATACTGGAGTAGTGATTTGGGACTCCAAAAGGAAAAAAGGCAATTCACAGGAAAGCATTTGTTTGTTGTGCCATGCAGAGACAGTGGGGCACAAAGAGGATCTTGACAAGCCTGATAAGTTTGTCCCACCACATCTAGTCTGTATTCTTTTCAGGTATCTCTGGTGATATCTGTATTCAAAGAACAGAACCTTTACATAAATTCTTTAGACAGCTAAGAGGGACATGAAAAGAAAGGCTTCCTGAGTCGTTTCTTAAAAATAATCAGCCTCTTCCACTAATCATGAAGTTCTCCAGATCCATGCATGTTGCTGGCTCAGTAATAATTCACTGTGTTTTATCATGTCTTCTTTATCCATTCATCTGGTGATGGACATTGGGTGATTTCCATAACTTGGGTTGTTTTCTTTATTGTAAATAATGCTGCTATAAAGATTGTGTGTGTGTATTTTCAACTTAGTGTTTTCCTGTTGTTTTTTTTTTTTTTTTTTTCAGAAATATACCCATGAGTGGAATTGCTGGATCATATGGTAGGCTTTCCAGGTGGTGCTAGTGGTAAAGAACCTGCCTGCCAATGCAGGAGATATAAGAGACATGGGTTCGATCCCTAGGTCAGGAAGATCCCCTGGAGGAGGGCATGGCAACCCACTCCAGTATTCTTGGGTGGAGAATCCCATGGAAGGAGGAGCCTGATGGACTACAGTCCATAGGGTCGTAGAGGTGGACACAATGGAAGCAACTTAGCATACACACATGCACTCATGACAGTTCTGTCTTCAATTGTCTGAGAAACCTCCACACTGTTTTTCATAGTGACCACACCAATTTACATTCCCCTAACAGTGTATAGGAATTTGCTTTTCTGCACATCCTTGCCATTATTTATTTGTATTTTCTTGGATGTTAGCCATTCTGACATGTATAAGGTGGTGTCTCACTGTGGTTTTGATTTGCATTTCTCTAATAATTAGTGATGTTGAGCATCTTTTCACATGCCTTTTACCTATCTATACATCTTCTTTCTAGAGAAGGGAATGGCTACCCACTCCAGTTCTTGCCTGGAGAATTCCATGGACAGAGGAGCCTAACAGACTATAGTCCATGGGGTCACAAAGAGTCGGATATGTCTTCTCTGGAACAACATCTATTCAGGTTTTCTGTGTTCAGTCACTCAGTCTTGTCTGACTCTGCAACCCCATGGACCATAGCCCACCAGGCTCCTCTGTCCATGGGATTTTCTCTGGCAAGAATACTCGAGTGGGTTGACATTTCCTCCTCCAGGGATCAAAACTGCATCTCCTGCATTGCAGGCAGCTTCTTTAATGGTGAGCCACTGGGGACGCCTATTCACGTCTGTGTGTGTGTGTTAAGTAGCTCCAGTTGTGTCCAGCTCTTTGCAGCCATATGGACTGTGGGCTCCTCTGTCCATAAGATCCTCCAGGCAAGAATACTGAGTGGGTTGCCATGCCCTCATCCGAGGGATCTTCCTGACCCAGGGATTGCATTTCTTATGTCTCCTGCTTTGGCAGATGGGTTCTTTGCCACTAGCGCCACCTGGGAAGCCCTCTTCAGGTCTACTACCTATTCTTTAATCAGATTGTTTTTTTGATATTAAAATATAGGAGCTGTTTATGTATTTTGGATATTAAGTCCTTATCAGTGGTATTATTTGCAAATATTTTCTCCTATTTAATGGGTTATCTTTTCCTTTTGTCAATGATTTCCTTTGCTTGAAAATCTGTTAAGTTAAATTAGATCCCATTTGTTTATTTTTCCTTTTATTTCTTTTGCCTTAGAAGACAGATCAGAACAATATTGCTGCAATTTATGTCAAAAAGTGTTCTTCTTATGTTCTTTTCTGGGATTGTTATTGTTTCGGGTCTTACATTTAGGTCTTTAATCTATTATAAGTTTATTTCTATATATAGGGTGAGGAAATATTCTAATCTCATTCTTTTACTTGTAGCTGTCCAACTTTCCCAGCACCACTTACTGAAGAGACTCTCTACTTCATTGTATATTCTTGGCTCCTTTGTCATAGATTAATTGACCACAGGCACATAGATTTATTTCTGAGCTCTCTAGTGGGATGATCAGACAGAGTAAAATAAATATTCTTTGTTATCACTTACATGTGGAAAAAAAAAAAGAATACAAATGAATGAATGTGTATAACTGTAGATCAAATAAAAAAGGAAAGCACAGCCTAAAAGTTGAGGTTATGTTTTGTTTGGCAGACACTCTTAGGACCTCGAGCCCAGGAAAAAGCATCTCAAATAACGTTGAGACTGCTCAGAAGAGGACTGGGGAAAGCCAAGATATATGGGAGTTTTTGCAACTAAATCAGGTAGTCAGAGCATTAAAAGACTACTGTTAGTGAAAGAAAACCAGGTTTCTAAAGGAATTTAGCACTTTTCTATGTATGGAAAGATGCAAGAGTCTGGACTCGCTGAAACCACTCCTTTGACATGCACCTCAGCTATCGGGGCCAGTATCCTGAGTTTTCCAGGCACACAGCTGGGATGGCTGCAGCAGCTGACTGCTAGATGGGCTTGGCAGTGGGCAGCCCGCAGCCCATTTGTCTCCATCCTGAGTTCCCTCAGGGCTCACCTTCTGGGCAGCTTTAATGTAATGACTTGATGGCTGCAGCATCCTTTGTTTCCTGATATGGCAGGCAACATTTTAGTCATGATAAAAAAACAGAAACTGACTCACGGATACAGAGAACAAACTGGTGGTTCCCAGTGGGGAGAGGGAATTGGGATGAAGGACAACATAAGCATATGGGATTAAGAGATTAAAACTACCATGTATACAATTAATAGGCAGCAAGGGTATGTTGTATAGTAGAGGGAAATATAGCCATTATTTCATAATAACATTAAATGAAGTACAATCTATAAAAATATTGAAACTAAAATATTAGTCTTTTTAGGTCTTCTGCCCATTCTTTAATCAGGTTGCTTGGTTTTAAATAAACTATACTTCTATTAAAAAATTAATAACCAACCTAAAGTAATTCCTAAGCCAAAGAAATACATTTAGGTTTGCAAATTTTGCTTCTCTACAGAAAATATATGCTTATATAAAATTATGAATATAACTTTCACTTCCAAAAAATAATAGAGAATAAAAAATCAAAAACAGCTTTTTTAACATTGCACAGCTAGATTATATAGAACTTAACATTACAACCTATAAAAATCTATGGGATCCAGCAGACTTTTACTGATCAAAAGATGTTAAACTGTGGTGAGGAAAATTTAGAGCTTAGTTCAGAAGTTAGAACAGGTATTGGAATGATGAAAATGGGGTTAGAATTAGTGAAAAGGCAGTTGATACTGGGAGTACTCAAAATCAGTAGTCAAATAACTCAGAATATTTTGGGCTTTGTTTTATTCCTCAATCCATATACATTTTTCAGTTGAGATGGTGAAATAATGGGCTTCCCAGGTGGTTCAGTGGGTAAGAATCTGCCTTAAATGCAGGAGACATGGGTTTGACCCCTGAGTTGGGAAGATTCCCTGGAGGAGATGGCATGGCAGCCTAGGGGAATTGGCAAACGACTCCAGTGTTCTTGCCTGGAGAATCCCATGATCAGAGGAGACTGGCAAGCTACAGTCCATGGGGTCCCAAAGAGTTGGAAATGACTGAATGACTGAGCACATTATTCTTCTTCTATGTTATTATTATCTTCTTACATTAATCCTACTCTTATAGAATGATGGTTAAATACATGGAGTATGTAAATTAATTAGATAGTGTTCGCATGGTACCGTAAGGGATATATAGAACAAAGCCTCAGAGGCCAGGGCAATTGTCTGATAAGCCTTGAAATGAGATTTAAACAAGTTCTGAATGAAGGAGATATTTACATGCAAAGTGTCTCATGTCTGTGTGGCACTGTACCAGGTCCTATGGGACCTTTAGATCTTGAGATGTGACACAGTGACGCGGTCCCTAAGGGACAGTCTGGGGTCTGCTTCCTACCTCTTCTGTAACCTGTTGTTTCCAGCTGTTTCCAGTCTGATCCTCATTTCTCAACTTGAAAATGAGAATAGTTGTACTTACAAAGTTTCAGTATTTTGAAGGTGGTTTAATGTATGTGAAAAGCATGGGAAGTTGAAAAGTGAGCTACAATATATTATTATTTATTCTGTAAAGAGGACTTGCAAGAGCTTACGATAGAGGCAGACAATTGCTAGTGTCAGGTGGAATAGACAATAAATGTTTTAGGAATTCAGACATCAAAATCAATTCCGTTTGCAGTGATCAAAGAAGTCTTAAACAAGCCTGGGTTCTGTCTTAAGGGAAAAAAGGGTAATCGCGGCTATTTTATCTTATGAATAGAAGTCCTTATATGTGAATCTCTTTTCTAAAATTCCCAAGTTTATCCATGGGTTGTTTCACAACCAAAATGTGACTGAAATTTTCTGGTTTGTTTAAGAACCTTAGGGGTCCAACAGCATAGAAAAGAATCTTTTCTTTTTCCTTCTTGGAACATCTAATAAGCAAATCCATAATACTTTTGAGACTAATTTTCACAAAACTTCTTCATTTAAAATACTTTTGAAGCCAGCGGTTTTTTCAGCTAGCTTTGTCTGCAATTTTGTATCATCACATAAATTCAAGGATGACAGAAATATATAGCAAGACTAAAATTTGATGACTCTTCCATAAGCTACATGTGTTACTTCATAGTCATACCTTATAAATATATTCATATTTAGCTTCAACTTTTTGAATTTATTAAAATTTTGAATTATATTTTTGAAAACATCTTCAGAGTATCACATAAGCTAAGACTGAGATTATTTAGACTCTTTGAGATCATATTCTTTTAAAATCAGCTTTTTAAAATTATGGGTAATATAATAATTTGTCAATGTAATTTAAAAATCAGAAACTATTGGACAATTATTAGGTTTATTTCTGTTTTGCTCTTGTTAACTTCTAGTTTTCTAGGTGAGCATGGTAAACAACTATTAGTAATTTAATGCTGTTACAGTTGATATATAATGTGTGTGTGAGTATGTATGTGTTTTTAGAGAACCCACAGTTCAGTTTTATCCAGATCAAAGAAAAGAGAAAGTTTTGATCACACTGGAAGAAACTCAGCTAGAGGTTTGGAGTCAGTACTAAAATAACAGGTGCAGTGAGGACAGTATCCTCCGAATACAGTTGATTCACTGCTACATTTGTCTATTTGTCTAATATTAACAATTATAAACAGAGGAGCAAAGTAGTATTTGGAAAAGCCCTCTCAGTGTTACCGTGTCAGGCGTAACATCTCACGTGTCTTCTCGCCACTGGTTCTCTTTGCCTTCCTGGGCTGCTGCTTCTTCAGTAAAGTCATTTCTGATATTGAAAGGCTTGAGAATCTCCTCTTGATCATGCTGGCCACAGTCTTACATGTATAATATCGAGCAAATCTTTCATGTTTAAATAGTCTGCAGTCGTAGTAAGTTTAAAAAATGTTCCTTGGGAAACTTTCAGGTATTCTGTGTCCCAGACAGGGTTATCATCTGTTTGCTTTTCTTTGTTCTCATCACCCTCAGGAGGAGGGTCATCCCTGTGGTGTTTATACCACTGAATGACATTTTTACATTTTTTTAAAAGAATATTGCTGAATTAAGATTTGGAGAGGAGCTGGCTGCCATCTCATTCATGATCAATTACAAATCTTCCAAAATAGTCTTGATAGATACATAACTTATCAATAGTTATACAATAGTTTCCTGGGTTGGAGAGATCCCCTGGAGGAGGACATGGCAACCTACTTCAGTATTCTTGTTCGGGTAATCCTATGGACAGAGGATCCTGGCAGATGACAGGTCAGGGGGTCGGGAAGAGTCAGCCATGACTTAGCGACTAAACAGCCACAGCAACATACAATAGTTAACAGTTTAGTTACATAGTTTGTGGGCATTTACTATTTTAGAAATATTTTGAATCACACCATGCATATCATTTTGCATAGTGCTTTTGTCACTTTAAATATTACACTTATTTCCCCATGCCTGTATGTCTACATCATTTTTAAACAGCTTGATTGAAATCTATTGTATGGATTTCTTTTAAGAGTCTGAACTTTTTTAAGTGTAGCAGTAAAATGTGAAAGTAAAACTTTATTCATTATATTATTTTAAAATTTATATTTTTGCAAGCTTTTTCACTTAGCTGCTTTCCACAATATATGTTAAAATGATTGTAATCATTTACTGTAGATGACTTTCCTGGTAATCTTAATAGAATTTTTTTCTTATATGATAATATTTAAGTTGGCTGACTTTTTCCTATCCTGGAACATGATGCAGAATTTTTGATGAATTGACTGAGGCCCAGAAGTTACAAATCATATTCAAATATAAGTAGGATGTTATATTTTAAATCTCTTTATTTTACAGTTTAGTTTTTTTACAGTTTAAATGAGACTACTTTTGCCTAGAATTATTACTAAAAACCAATTCTTAATTTTAATATAGTGAAAGATTATGAATTGGGAGATTATGTGAAGTTAAGATGAGAACAGCTTCCCTTATAGCTAAGTCAGTAAAGAATCTGCCTGCAATGCAAGAGACCTGAGTTTGATCCCTGGGTCAGGAAGATTCTCTAGAGAAGAAAATGGTAACCCACTCCAGTATTCTTGCCTAGAGAATTCCATGGACAGAAATTCCTGGAGGGATACAGTCCATGGGGTCACAAGAGCCGGACACTCCTTAGCAACTAAACCACCAAGATGAGATGTGACAAATTATTGATATTTCTCTAGGGCCAGGTGAACTTTCTGATACTGGGGGGATAGAATATGTTAACTTCCTAAAAAATAATGATACAACATATATATTTTTAGTGATACTTTACAAGTAACAATGAGGTCAACAGAATCTCAGAGTGGTCTAATTTGAGGATATTTTTTACCTTTATATTTCAAATAAACTGCATTTTAGAGCATCTGTTATATAAACAGTTTCCTAAATGCTTCTGAAATGATATAGTAGTTAAAAGAGGTATATGGTGTTAATTACTGAAAACAGCAGCCTCACAATATACTTAACAGTGACCACATTAAATTAGTCAGTCACAAGGCTAATAAAACAGAAATTAAAAAAGCCAGGTTATGCAGAAAATAAATTTAAAGATGATGCTTCTGATTTTATTCTGTATATTTAAGAGCTGATAGTGCTGTGTTTTTTGACTCATTATTAATAGTGATGCTTCATCGTGGCCTCCACAGGTAGTGAAAGTTTTTTGGGCCAATATTTCCACATATTTTTCACTAACATATTGCTAAGCCACCTGCCCACTTCATATTGGCATGGCAGGAAGAAGTAGAAGGACTGTGCAAGCTTTGTGTTGAACGATGTTGCTTTTTTCCCTGGGAAAAATTGAAATTCAAGGCTAAATACTTTTTTAAAAATAGACAAATTAATTCTGAGAAAAAACTAGAAAAAAAATTAGTCCTATATCACCTGTAACTTAAGGTGAGAACAATCAGAAAGAGGAAGATCCCATTCTTTTCTAAGAGAAAAGAGAACCCTGACATTGTATATTAAATAAGGAAAATCTATAGGATCAGAGTATCCAAAATAGTTTTCAAAGGGTCAGATCAAATAGTTTTTGAAAGTAATATATCAGATGAGTTAGGTATTAAATAGATGACTTTTTTATTAATCTATTTTTTTTTATTGAAGGACAATTGCTTTACAGAATTTTATTTTCTGTCAAACCTCAACATGAATTAGCCATAGGTACACATATAACCCCTCCCTTTTGAAAATCCCTCCCATCTTCCGCCCCATCCCACCCCTCTAAATTGATCCAGAGGCCCTATTTGAGTTTCCTGAGGCATACAGCAAATTCCCATTGGTGTCTATTTTACATATGGTAATGTAAGTTTCCATGTTACTCTTTCCATGTGTCTCATCCTCTCCTCCCCTCTCCCCATGTCCATAAGTCTATTCTCTATGTCTTTTTCTCCATTGCTGCCCTGTGAATAAATTATTCAGTAACATTTTTCTAGATTCTGTATATATGTGTTAGAGTACAATATTTATCTTTCTCTTTCTGACTTACTTCACTCTGTATAAGGTTCTAGGTTCTAGATTCATCCCTAGGTTCTAGGTTCATCCACATCATTAGAACATATAAAAAGATGTTCTTTTTTATGGCTGAGTAATATTCCATTGTGTATATGTACCACAACTTTTTTATCCATTTATCTGTCGATGGGCATCTGGGTTGCTTCCGTGTTCTAGCTATTGTAAATAGTGCTCATGGTACTTGCACAAAAAAATAAATATAGACCAATGGAACAAGATATAAAGCCCAGAAAAAAACCCATGCACCTTTGGGTACCTTATTTTTGATAAAGGAGGCAAGAATATACAATGGGGCAGAGACAGCCTCTTCAAAAATTGGTGCTGGGAAAACTGGATAGCTATGTGTAAAAGAATGAAATTAGAACACTTCCTAACACCATACACAAAGGTAAACTCAAAATGGATTAAAGACCTAAATGTAAGACCAGAAACTATAAAACTCTTAGAGGAAAACATAGGCAGAACACTCGATGACATAAATCAAAGCAAGATCCTCTATGACTCACCTCCTAGAGTAACAGAAATAAAAACAAAAGTAAACAAGTGGAACCTGATTAAGCTTAAAAGCTTTTGCACAGCAAAGGAAACTATAAGCAAAGTGAAAAGACAACCCTCAGAATGGGAGAAAATAGTAGCAAATGAAACAACTGACAAAGGATTAATTTTCAAAATATAAATAGATGACTTTTTATCACTGTTTTAGAAACATATTTTTTTTTAGAAACATATTTTTAAAAAGCTTATCCACTTTCTCTACTGACTCAAATGCATTAAGGTCTTCACAGATTAAACAATTGAACTGTTTGTTTCCTATTGTTGCACTGCAACAAATTGTCACAAACTTATTGTCTCAAAAACAACCTGTATTTATCATAACACAGTTCTGTATGTCAGAAATCCAACATAAGTCTTAGGGCTGAAGTGAAGGTGTCAGGAGGACTGGTTCTTTCTGTAGGCTCCAGGAAGGATGCCCTCCTTCCTTCTTCCAACTTCTGCATTCCTTGACTCAGAGCCTTCTCTTGTGTAGGTGTCTTCTCCTATCTCTTTTTTATGAGTGTACCTGTGATTATATTAGGCCTACCTGGATAATCCAGAGTAATCTCATCTAAGAATCCTTAATTTAATCAAAACTGCAAAGTTTCTTCACCAGATAAGAATGTTCACAGGTTCTGGGGATTACAATGTAGAAATATATGGATGCCATAATTTATCACATCACAGATAGCACATGATTGAACATACCACAGTTTTATTCTCAGGTGTAGAAAAGAGAAAAAGGCTAGAAGGAAAATAAAGCACAAGTTCTGCTGTATGTAAGCATCATCTGTATATTTCAAGTTCATAATCAGGTTTTGACTACACAGGGAAGTAGATAACAATAAATATTACCACTGATTAAAGGGAAAATCACGTGAAAAGAGAAGCACATGTAACAGGTATCATTAGGATAGATTATGCTATCTAAAGCACAGTATATTTAATAAACATTTTCAAAACAAGATAAAGATCAGAAATATTTTGAAGCATGTTATCAGGTTTCAAAAATGTCAGTTCACATGCTAAATATCACATTTACAAAATTTCACAAGTAAGAATAGTGTATTCAGTGTATTCTTCTGCACATACTCAAAAGAAACACTATTACATACTTGTGCTCTGTAGATATACCCACTGGCTCATTAGCAAAGAAAAGAGGAAAATCATATAGTCTTAAAAGTCTGTTCTGAGCTCTACTTTCTAATCTGTATTATTTATTTATTATATTGTTGTTCTGAATTCACATTTCATCCTGTTGTTGATAATAATTCTAGAAAGAGGCACAGGGAAGCACAGAAAGGAGAGCATAAAGCAGACAAACTGAGAAGTGCTAAAGTAAAGAAGAAATTAAAGAAGTAAGAAAGTAAAGAAGAATGGAAAGAAGAGAAAGAAGGAATAGGAAAAAGAGGTTGATAGATAAGCAAAGGGAAAGAGTGAGTTCTATTTGTACTAAATGTCAGCACTAGCATTAGGACCGAGGTGGAAGTTATAGAAAGCAAACAATGACTCCAGATGAGAACTTTTTATCAATTAAAGATTTTTAAAAGACAATGGATAGCTTTGTGAAGTAGGGAACTCCTTATATAGTACTTTGTGAGGCTCTATACTCTTTATGTAGTACTTTGGGAAGTACTCTGCTCTTTATATACTCTTTGTGAACTACTACACTGCTAAAGCAAGAAGTGGATACTCAGCTATCAGAAATACATTGAAGCGTTTTCTGCATTGGTGATAAAAGGTATTAAATTGCTTATAAGATCTGTTCCTATATTGGGATTCTATTATTTAACATTCACTATTAAGATTTTCACTGTCACAAACACATGTGCATAGGAGTGTTCCCCGCCCCAATCTCTCTTTTTCATCTAAACACACACACACACTCATGCAGGTAAGCGTATCCCAATAAATAAGCCTTCATTTACCCAGTATGCTCAATAGATGACTGAGAATTAGCGACTGTTTGATCTTTAGGAAAACACCCCATTACCCATGGTGTAAATCTTGATTACATGCTAAAAATAAGACATATTTGTGATAATCCACAATGTAATTTGATTGAGGGCAGGAGGAGAAGGGGGTAAAAGAGGATGAGATGTTTGGATGGCATCACTGACTTAATGAACATGAATTTGTGACAACTCAGGGAGATAAAGAAGGATTTGGAAGCCTGATGTGCTGCAGTCCATGGGGTCACAAAGAGTTGGACACGACTGACTGACCAACAACAGTATGATTCTGAACAGTAGTATTAGCGTTTGATATTTTAAAATTTCAAGAAATAATCAACTCGAAGACAACAAGGATACTTGTAACAGTGCCTCATTTCTACTAGTTTTGAGCAGGTATTTACAATACTGAATAGAATTAATTTTAAGAGAAAGTATAGCAAAAATGTTAAATTTTCCACTTCTTTCTTGCCATTCTGCATTAATGTCAAAATTGGCCTTCTCATTATATCATTAAACAATTGCTCACTTCTCTGAGCCTCAATGTCATCATCTTATGGAAGCAATTTCTTCCCCATAGATTTATGACAATGTAATAAGATAACATACATAATATAAACATTTAATAAAAATTGATTAACTCAATTAAGAGCAAAATACTTAACTAGAATAATTCAGTTTCTTTAGGTATCTCCATATAAGCATAAGAAACTTTTCTAAGTGTGAGTAAGATCTCTTTTGTTAGAACTAACTCACTTCGTACTTTTATTTTCACTTTTTGCTACATAGTTTTTGGTAAACTGCTTGAGATTCAAAAAATGTAGTAATAAAAGGTTTTGTATGAAAACCATTTTCAAGAATGTGGTAATCTATTCATCAGTCATTTATGTTGAAGGTCAAAGCTAAGATTTTTGAAGACTCAAGAAAGGATGTATATCAGAAACATGATTCTGCTGAAGGCTATACTGAATAGGTAATTGTTACTCAGGAAACATCGCTTGAGTCTTCACATCTTTCAGTTAGCCTCTGATCTGACAGACTCCAGGAGATATTATTTCCTTGACTATTTCTTTCCTTCTCTAACTTTTTAGAATCAGAAGTAAAGATCAATAGCTGCCCTTTTGTGTCCTAAAATCAGTTTTTCTCATGTGGAGGAATAAACGTATTTTCTGCTTTGTATTAGTTGGTACTGCAGAATTTTCACAATATGCCAATTCAGATGCTATGTAAACTTGACTTATTAAGACAAATTCATTAGATATATTCAAAGCAAATGCTTTAGGTTTCATGTATTGAAACCTTATTTAAAATGAAATTATGTGTAATGTTGTTCTTCTCTGAAAGCATAAAATGCAGCATTTGAGGTATATTGACCTATAAATTCTTTTCTACATGCTCTGCTTTCAAACTCATTAAGTGTTTAAAATGTACGATTAGTAATATTGATAGAACTTTTTTCAAAAGCGCTATGGTAATAATAGTATGACACAAAATCCAAGTTATATAAAGCAATTTTCTCTCTAAAATAATTTTAACAAAATCAAAATTTATGCATAGAATGTTTGTACATAAAATGCCAGAATTCTGACAAAACAATATTTTAAACCTCAACATCCAACATTAGAGGAATGACTTGATAAAGTAGCAACACAATTGAATATTAGACATTAAAGTAAAAATTATGGAAACTATTTTAAAATTTACAGTAGGATTTAGAATATTGGTTTAAAATAGAATTATCTAGTATTATGTATATTTAGCAACTGTTTGAAACATAGATGTTTACATATGAAAGGGATGTGCAAAAGTGAAGAGATTTTAGATTTTATATAGATCGTAGACCTTGAAGTCCATTTGTAAGTAAAGAATCAATGTAGTTAGAGAAAAGATTCTCTTAATTTTCTATTTTATAAAAGTATAGAAGAGGATTCATATAATTTAGGTGATGTTGTCTGTACAATTAAATAACCATTGAAGAGCTGGAAATAGGAAAGATGGTACCTATATTTTAACCAATAGTCATTCTAAAATGCTGTTGGCATAATTGAATTTCTTATAGGTTTTGTAAGGATTGTATCATTTGAACTTGAGTGTTAAATAACTATAAGACAAAATATAATACACTGGCAATACTGCTTTGTGATATTGTACATTAAACTGAAAATTAACCATAACATTGTATACATGAAAAGAACATTTTCAAAACTAGTAATGAATTGACATACTTTTATATACTTTAGTCAACTTCTATTTGTATTATTCACATTAAAGTTTTAGTTTTTCCATAAACACCATTTAATCCATTATTATACTATAATTCCAAGAACATTAATGCATTTTTCAGCAGGAATTAATACCATTAATTGACTAATGGTAGTTTATTAGTAGTGAATATGATGCAATATACATAGTGAATTGTCAGAACATTTTCTTATTTACCATTTTATATATTTCTATTTTAGCTTATGGCACAAACTCTTCTATTTCTTAGCAATTTCTATAATTATCACTCATTTTAAGAAAATATCTTTGTACAGCAATAATACTGTCATTAAGCAGCTGGAAAGAGTTTCAAATATAGTTTCTAAAGCACTTAATTTCTTATGAGAACCAAACTTGTCATTCTCACAAATTTAAGAAAGTAGTTTATCCTTAAGATACAAAGACAACTTTGGAAAGTAAATTACCACATTTAATACTTGAGTCTCTCTTAGAAACTAAAAAAAATTTCATCTTGATCATAGAGAATCAGTTTCTTCAAATCCTATTTTCAACTGCATTTAGTACATGTGAATGGATTTTTGAAAATGAACTGGAAAGATACATGAGTTCATAATCATACTAATTCAAGTTTACTCGTATAGGGTTTTTACTTAGCTTCATTGGTCTGGAAATTTCTGAAAATGAACTGGAAAGATACATGAGTTCATAATCATATTTCTAATTCAGGTTTACTAGGATAAGGTTTTTACTTACCTTCATTGGTCTGACATCTGTATCCCTATTTTCCCATAGGGAAAAAAAACCCTAGTTCTCAATAACACCAATGTAATTACTCATTTGATTTATCTCTTAATACACACACACACATTCAGCATTACAATACCAGTAATACCACTTGCAATATCATTACTAAAACAGTACAATAATTTTTTCAGTTTTTTTTTTTTTCATACTTAGAATATGTCCCATTGGGATGTAGGTTAAGTAACTGTCATTTAATGTCATTTTAAGTAGTTCCTTTCAGAGGCTATGCTTTCAACTCAATGCACAGATTTCTTTCTTTTAATCTTTTGAGATTGCTCTTTCGATGTTCATTTGTTTTTTTATTATTTATATTCAGAGATGATTTTCTTCTAACCCTGTAGTGACCATCCTAGCCTCCCATCCTCTAAGGGTAACCATTGTTGCTAGTTTTTATTCTTAGATTTATCCTTAGACTATTTTTTTATACATTTTTCTCCACCTCACTTTTTTCATTTAAAAGTAAATCCTGAAATAAATTCATTCTAGTATTTATAGATGGTCACAATTCCTTTATACAGTTTCATAATTCTCTGGTGAATGTAGCATAGTTTTTTAAACCAATCCCTAATTGATGGGCATTTAAATTGTTTCCAGGCTTTACAAATAAATTTTAGCGAGTAGTCTTGTAAATATGTCACTTTGTATTTGTGTAGTGTCTCTTTCAACAGATTCCCAAAAGCCAAAGTGTAAATGAACATATAATTTGCCTTAAATTGTTAAATTTCCCCTTATAAGGATTATGCCATTTTACATTTACACCAACAGTGTATTAAAGTCTTTTCCTCACAGTCTAGCCAACAGAGCCTGGTGTCAAGTTTTTGGATTTTTTTGCCAATTTAAGTTGAGAAATGGTATCTCAGTATATTTAGTTTGTATTTTTAAGACTGAAGTTTAGTTCTCTGTGTAAAAATTCCTTTTGTAAGTAATTCGAGTATTTAAAAATGAGAAGTATTTTGTTAGATAAAAAAAACCTTCAGTGTATACAAGATTACTTTAGGTTAGGGTTGGATTGTTAAGATAATGTTATATAGAAAAAGAAGACAGACATGATTCAAAATAAACTTCATAAATTAAATATTTCAGTTTTGGTCAAAAGTCGTAGAAACCTTGCCAAAGAAATGCTCCTTTCATTGATAAGCCAAAATGTACTGTAGTTAAGTTTGTGATGTAACTTCTATAAAGTACTAAAACTTCATAAAGTACTAAGTCTTGAAGGAAAGAAAGCCTATAAATGACCATGCAATTGCAGAGGATTTTCTGTAGTAGTCTTAATTTTGAGAAAATACAGAAGTCAAGTCTATTATACTTCATGTTATAGCTCAAAACCAAAGCCAGTTTTAGGAAAAATGTTGTCCTCTAACAGAATCAGAGATGATGAGTTGTGGTCCTTATTCTAGGGCTGAGTTTTTCCTTTGTTCCCTGATTTGTTTCTGCATGCCTGCGTGCTGAGTTGTTTCAGTTGTGGGTGACACTATGTGACCCCTGGGCTGTAGCCCACAGGGCTGCTCTGTCCACGGGATTCTGCAGGCAAGGATGCTGGAGTGAGTTGCCATGGCCTTCTCCAGGGGATCTTTCTAACCCAGGGATCGAACCTGCATCTCCTGCAGCTCCTGGACTGCAGGCAAAATTCTCTACCACTGAGTCATCAGTTTCTAAATAAATTTTAATTATTATTTGAAAGTAGATCCTGATTATCATATTAATCTGACATCAATAATTGGTGTCCTCTTCAACAAGAATTGTGTTTTCCTTGGGAGACAAAATGTTAAAGAAAGCAATGTGGAGAATGATTCCTGCCAATTAATTCTTAGTTGTTTTCTTTCTTTTCAGCACCTTCCCTGATAGGTATGGTAAGAAAGGACTGGGCATCCCAGAATAGCATTGCCCTATCATGGCAAGCCCCTGCTTTTTCCAATGGAGCCATACTGGACTACGAGATCAAGTACTATGAGAAAGTAGGTCTTATTTGGAGCTTCCTCAAAATGTACATATACATATATTTGCATATATATATATATATATATATTAAGTATATTGTTATAGAATATTATTTTACTTTACAACCTGTTCTTTTGGGCCTAACTTCTTACCTACTGTGTCTTTAAATATTCTCCAGTATACTATAGTGCTCATAATTTCTTAATTAATTAGTCTTGTTTATATCAGATTGAGGTAGAAGACACAGGAAGTACATTTCTATCTTCACTTACTCTAAGGAGAGTTTTACAATATAGTGAGAGATTGTATTCATCAACTTACGGTGTAATGAATATGTTGTTATTTCTAAAACTCACTTCAGAAAAAAATAGCAAAATGGAATTACCATAATCTAAAATAAGTTCATGTGGGCCATATCCTTGCCAATGAATTTAAAGTTATAGTCTGCTAAAATTTGCAAAGTGTGATTTAAGGTATAAATGAAAATAAATGATGAATTTAAAATTGTCTTTCCATTCAGATCAGCTGTTTTATAAGGTAGCAAGATAAATCTGGTTAATAAATCAACTCTTAACTTTAATTTCCATTTCTGTCATTAAAATTGTTCTCAATTACTATGTTTTCCCAAATTATATACTTCCTTAGTTTTGTGACATTCACATGTCTTCTTTCTTTATGCTTTTTCCCCATCCCTCACCATTCTGATATCATTGCTATAGATGTTAAGGCAGAACATAGAGTCAGTTCTGGTGATATGTCCCAGTGGGCTGATAGTAACCTAGACTATTGATAAAGTGAGCATTACATTTAAAAATATTATGTAAAAATTTATATAATTCCCAGTGGTATCTTAAAATAAGAAAGAACTTGTATTTCTGTAACTTATTAGAAGCAAAGGAACATCACAAATAAATTTAGGTTCCCTATGTAGAAACACAGGGCAAAAAGAGAAATGGTGAATTCTGACAAAACGTGTCCACTGGAGAAGGGAATGGCAAACCACTTCAGTGTTTTTGCCTTGAGAACCCCATGAAGAGTATAAAAAGAAGAGAAATAGAAGTCTATATTTTTCTACTCTACTGCTTCTGAGCAAATGTAAGTTTGAAAAGAGGAGAAGTAACTCAGTAGCATGATTATATCTAGTAATTTCAGAATTATGTAGTCAGTGAAAGCTATCATTATTATTAACTGACATGGAAAAATCCATAGTCTAAGAAAGGAGGAATTTACTTAGTTTAACTAGATTATAGATTCTGTACATTGGCCTGGCCAGCATGTGCTCAGAAATCCTGTTGGTCTATCCTTCCAAATGTTACAACCTATGGCATCCTGTCATAGGAATATACATATTTTTCTGTCCATTAATTTAAATATATCTTCATATACTCAAATAATTCAGTTTATTTAAAAAGCAATGTACACATTCTTAAGGAAATTTTCAGAATAAAAATATGTATCTTGTATTATAAAGGTAATATTTCATACACAGATGATGACTCTTATTCTATAGTCATTTTTGCTTCATATATCTGAAGATGAAAATAACATAATATTTCCAGTTAAAGAAAAATTGTGCTGATTCCATAAGAAACGAACCATAGTCATCCAATTGGAACTTTAGAAATTAATAATATCCTGAGAGATGGCTACTGACATAATATCCATGTTTTAATAATAGAATAAATAATATTACAAAGGAGTTTATTTTATAAGAAAATGGAAATGATCCTTTGCTAATGAATTAAATGTGGAGTTGGAAGCCAAGGATTCCTAATACATGTTCTGACTCTGACTCTAATGCTTGTGGTCAGGAAAAAGTCTGTTAATCTCCCTAATCAGACTTCATATTTACAAAAGGAAAATAAAGATATCAACCCTTCTAGTGTGTTGTAAATATTAATTATAAACAGATCTAAAGATGAAGAGTATAAGAATTCAGTATTAAATATCGAAATGTCAACACACTACAGTACTCTTGCCTGGAAAATCCCATGGATGGAGAAGCCCAATAGGCTTCCATGGTGTCGCAAAGAGTCGGACGTGACTGAGCAACTTCACTTTTCACTTTCAAGGAAGCATTAGAGAAATATTTGGCCTATATATAATACAATATAGAATCAGAGCATAGGAATTATATACAAACTAAATAAAAATCATGATGCCTTCATATATAAATATATAAAATATTGGCAACCAGTCAAGATGTTAGAATATCAAAACTCTCAGATTGACAACATCAAAATTTTTCCCAACTATGACTGCAGGTTCTTACCATAACAGTTTCTCTTCCCAAGAATTATTTTTATAAAGCTATAAGTAGGGTAACTTACATTAGAACTCTTAGTTAAAATTGCTAATATCATTCTTTATTAGGAATCTAAATATTGTTCAGTAAGAGGAACAAGATAGAAAGCAGAACAGGTGCAAATGAACCTATTTGGGGAACACAGATATTCTCCCATAAATTTATATTTTTGTATGATTTAATATATAGAATATTGAATGGAAACATGCATTTTATGGGTTATTTATTTTGTTAGAATGGGATGAGGGGTGGAAGTACATAGATGGAGGCAAGAAAGAGAGAGCAAGGTAGCAAATATAGATAAATATGGATGGATAAATGGATAGGTAGATGGATAGTAGAATGGGTAGATCCTAAATAGCTTTAGTAGTTGTCTTAGATCCAGTTGCTCAAAGACAAACTCTGAGATGGGAATTTGTGTACAAGTGATTAATTAAGAAACCTCCTAGGAATACTGGTAAGACAACGGGGAAACAGGACTCTGAAGATGTCGATCAAATTCAGAGTGAGCAAGGGGAGGTCTTGCGTCTAAATTACATCTCAGAGTTCATTCTATGGTGACAAAGAAGCTGAGCTTCCATACTCAGGCTTTAGTCAATCATTGATGACAGGTTTGAATGGATGTATAGGTATAGTATTCAGAAAAAAGTCATAGGCGCTTCTGGTTCTCCACTGTGGTTCCACTAGCCCAAGTTTAGGTGTTTAAAGTAGATGGAAAGCATAAGCCTTTAAAAGCAAAAAGCACAGTAGCTGGGGGACGGGAGCAGGAAGAGTAGAGGTGATCTAAGTATATCTCCTGGCACCCCAAGTAATAGCTAACGTGCCTCAGTGCTCAGTGAGCTGTGATAGAATTTTACCCTTCAGCCTATCATGATATCCACAGTCTCCACGGTCTTTAATATTGATGCCTCCATCTTTAATTTAGGCATTTAAACTTTACATTTCCTTTCAATCAAAGATACACTGTATTGCTAACCTTAATTAATACACAAATAATCAATGTTTATACCATTCCTTGAATAATCTGTGCTGTTTTAAGTTCTCATCATGTTAGGAGAATTACTTTGTGAATTAGAAGAGAAGTTAAGTGACTTCCAACCAGTCCATCCTAAAGGAAATCAGTCCTGGGTATTCATTGGAAGGACTGATGCTGAAGCTGAAACTCCAATATTTTGGCCACCTGATGCGAAGAGCTGACTCATTGGAAAAGACCCTGATGTTGGGAAAGATTGAAGGCAGGAGGAGAAGGGGATGACAGAGGATGAGATGGTTGGATGGCATCACCGACTTAATGGACATGAGTTTGGGTAAACTCCAGAAGTTGGTGATGGACAGGGAGGCCTGGCGTGCTGCAGTTCATGGGGTCACGAAGAGTCGGACACGACTGAGCGACTGAACTGAACTGAACTAAGTGACTTAGAATGTGAAGTGTCTACAAATGTCTGAGATCAAGCACATATCATTGTTACCAATGACCTTGGCTTAGAAAAAGGCACTGGTCTAAGTGTTTGAAAATTTAAATTTGGCTTAGACCTTAAGTTTCTTATTCCTGTTTTCTCATCTATATAATAAGGGTTCAGAAAGATAATCTCTTCCATTTTTAGCTATTTTCAAATGCTACTATGTTTGTGTTTATACAGTTATATAGATATACTATCTTTCAAATAAGTGTGCTAAAATTAAATATACAGGCACATTTTTTAAAATAATTCACCACAGGGAACAATAATCTTCATATCATAATTATATATAAAAATTAAAACCTAGCTATGATTGTCTTCTGTTTCTGTGTGTGTGTGTATGTGTGTGTGTGATGAACAGACTATGGAGAAGAAAATCTATAGCTTGTGGGATATAATTAATTATATATTCTCTATTCAGTTAATTATACTCTCCAAATCCTTGGCCACATTTTTCATACTTAAAAAGTGTTTTAAACTTACATGAATATACTATGAATATGAAAAGGCACTTAAAATAATGAAGAAATTCAAGTATAAGTTACCAAAAAAATTTATATTTCATATTTAATCACTAACAATATTTTTCTTCAAAGTAGAGCATACTCATACTGAGGAACCTGTTAAAAAAAAAACATGCCGACAACTTAGATGTGCACGCTTTAGATAATGGCCTTGCCAGGTGGTTCAGTGGTAAAGAATCTGCTTGCCGGTGCAGGGGACAAGGAGATGTGGGTTCAACCCGTGTCAGGAAGATCCCCTGGAGAAGGGCATGGCAGCCCACTCCAGTATTCTGGCCTTGAGAATCCCATGGACAGAGGAGCCTGGTGGGCTACCGTCCAGGGGATTGTGAAGAGCTGGGCATTACTGAGTGACTGAGCACACACTTGCATGCTTTATATAATACTTCCTGAAGCAGCTGTTCTCATTTCCAGGAACTGACAAATGGGGCGGAAGGCAGGGAGCTCTTATAGAAGAAAGGATAAAGAACAAGGGAAAGAAAAAATAGAAAATATCTATCCTACTGTAGCCACATAGTCAGCCTCATTTAGGGTGAGAAGGAACAAGGAAATAAGTATAGAACCCAAAGTTGGCTTGGCATTTGGGGATAGGCTAACTGGATATACTGTGTCACCTTTTTTTTTTTTTAAGTGAAGTATAGTTGATTTAAAATGTTGTGTTAATTTCTGATGTACAGCATGGTACTCAGTTATACATATTTATGGATTCGTTTTTAATATTCTTTTCCATTATGGTTTATCCCAGGACATTTAATATAATCCCCTGGGCTATACAGTAGGACTTTGCTGTCCATCTATTCTATATGCAGTAATTTGCATCTACTAACCCCAAACTCCTAGTCCATCCCTCCCCTATATTTCCTTATAGAAGTCTATTCTCTATGTCTGTGAGTCTGTTTCATAGATCAGTTCTTTTGTGTCATATTTTAGATTCTATGTATAAGTCACATCATATGGTATTTTCTTTCTCTTTCTGATTTAGTTCACTTAGTATGCTCACCTGTAGTAGCATCTATGTTGCTGCAAATGGCATTATTTTGTTCTTTTTTATGCCTGAGTAGTATTCCATTGTATATATGTACTATATCTTCTTTATCCTTTCATCTGTTGATGGACATTAGGTTGTTTCCATGTCTTGGCTGTTTTGAATAGGGCTGCTGTGAACATGAGGGAGCATGTATCTTTTTTATTCATAGTTTTGTCCAGATATATGCTAAGGAATGGGATTGCTGGGTCACATGGTAGCTCTGTCTTTGGTGTTTAAAGGAACCTCCATACCATTCTCCATAGTGGCTACACCAATTTACATTCCTACCAACAGTGTAGGAGGGTTCCCTTTCCTCCAAACACTCTCCAGCATTTAGTTATAGACTTTTTTTCCTGCTGTTCTGGCTCTTCATCGTTGAGGGCTTTTCTCTAGTTACAGAGCATGGGCTTCTCATTGCAGTGACTTCTCTTGTGTGGAGCATGGGCTCTAGGGTGCGTGGGCTCAGTAGTTGTGGCACACGAGCTCTAGATCATGTGGGTTTCGGTAGTTTTGATAAATGTGCTTAGTTGCCCTGTGGCATGCGGAATCTTCCCTAACCCAGGGATTGAACCCATGTCCCCTGCATTGACAAGCAGACTCTTAATGACTGGACCACTAGGGAAGTCCTGTAGACTTTTTAATGATGGTCATTCTGACTGGTGTAATGGCACCTCATTGTAGTTTGGATTTGCATTTCTCTAATAATTAGTAAAATAATTAGTCTGCAAAGAGTCGGACATGACTGAGCATCTGAACTTAACTGAACTGAATAATTAGTAATGACAGGCATCTTTTCATATGCTTATTGACCATCTGTGGATATACTCAGTTTTTGGTCCAGGAGAGCTTTTACAGGGATACAAAAGTTACCTACATTTTAGTTTTCGGACTTGGTACTCCAGATGGGAGCAGTTCCATCTTGGGCTTAAAAAAGTTATTCCCATGTAGCTAAGACATCATCTGTCCCCAACCCCTCAGTCTCCAGCTTCAACATGTTGCAGACCCTCCTGCAGTCAGTAAGTATCAAAACTCTAACTGAATATCAAATACACCCTTCCCTTAGTTCTGTTCTTTTTTCTTCTTTATCCTTTGTGTTCACTTCTTAATGTCTCTTCTTTTTTCTCTATCAATAGTACTTTTCTCTATCTTCTTCTTTGTTCTTTTATTATATTTATCAAAGACAGACTTGATTAGAGTCAGTTTTATGTATATATATATCTGACTCCCTCACTAGCATTTAAACCCCTCAAGAAAGGAGATCATTTTTTGTTTCTTTGTCACCCAAACTCCAATCAGTGCCTAACACCACTGTTTGCTTTTAGTCAGATTCTAAAGTAATTAATAAAATCCTCTCTTTGTTCAAAACTCATTCACAGGAAATTGAGAAAAATTACCTAGCCACTGTGAAATTATCCCTAGCAATTAAAAAATAAAAAAGAAAGTAATCCTGAGGACTCCCTGTTTCTACCTGTTCATAGGAAAGACATACACTGATCCCCATGAGCTGAGAAAATGTTATGTTAATAAATAGAATATAAGTTCACGAGAACTTCCAGATATTCAAACTGGATTTAGAAAAGGTAGAGGAATGAGAAAAAACAAGAGGATTCCAGAAGAATGTCTACTTCTGCTTCATTGACTACACTAAAGCCTTTGACTGTGTGGATCACAACAAACTGTGGAAGATTCTTAAGGAATCTTCAGACCACCTTACCTGCCACCTGAGAAATCTGCACGCAGATCAAGAAGCAACAGTTAGAACTGGACATGGAACAATGTACTGGTTCCAAATTGGGAAAGGAGTATGTCAAGTCTGTATATTGTCACCCTGCTTATTTAACTTAAATACAGAGTACATCATGTGAAATGCCAGGCTGGGTGAAGCACAAGCTGGATCAAATTTGCAGGGAGAAATGTCAGTAACCTTAGATATGCAAATGACACCACCCTTAAGGCAGAAAGTGAAAAAGAACTAAAGATTGCCACTTTATAAAAGTGAAAGAGGAGAGTGAAAAAGCAAACTTAAAACTCAACATTCAAAAAACTAAGATCATGGCATCCGATCCCATCACTTCATGGCAAATAGATGGGGAGACAATGGAAATAGTGAGAGACTTTATTTTCTTGAGCTCCAAAATCACTGTGGATGGTGACTGCAGCCATGAAATTAAAAGATGCTTGCTCCTTGGAAGAAAAGCTATGACAAACCTGGACAGCATATAAAAAAAGTAGAGACATTACTTTACCTACAAAGGTCCATATACTCAAAGCTATGGTTTTTCCAGTAGTCATGTATGGATGTGAGAGTTAGACCATAAAGAAAGCTCTGAGTGCAGAAAAAATGATGCTTTTGAACTGGGGTGTTGGAGAAGACTCTTGAAAGTCCCTTGGACAGCAAGGAGATCAAACCAGTCCATCCTAAAGGGAATCAGTCCTGGATATTCATTGGAAGGGCTAATGCTGAAGCTGAAACTCCATTACTTTGGTCACATGATGCGAAGAACTGATTCACTGGAAAAGACCCTGATCCTGGGAAAGACTGAAGGCAGGAGGAGAAGGGAATAACAGGATGAGATAGTTGGATGGCATCACCAACTAATGGACATGAGTTTGAGCAAGCTCTGGGAGTTGGTGATAGACAGGGAAGCCTAACATGCTGAAGTCCATGGCGTCTCAAAGAGTCGGACGTGACTGGGTGACTGAACTGAACTGAACTGAAACTCACGAGGGCAGGGATTTCTTTTGCCCATATTCATATCCTTAGCAATCAGAAAGGCACATAAATGATCATTCATAGATGATGGTAGTTGGCCAATTATAGGCCAGGTATTTTTAAAAGTTATTTATTTTTAATTCAAGGATAATTGCTTTACAGTGTTGTGTTGTTGATCCAGTTTGAAGTTCTGGAAGTTCTCATACATCCACATGAATCAGCTATGGGCATACATATGTCCCCACCTCTTGAACCTCTCCCCACCTCTGACCCCACCCCGCCCCTCTAGGTTGTCACAGAGCACTGGGTTGAACTCCCTATGTCATACAGAAAATTCCCCCTGGCTATCTCTTTTACATATGGTAATTGTATATGTTTCAATGCTACTCTCTCAATCTGGCCCACCCTCTCCTCCCCTACCGTGTCAACATGTCTCTTCTCTATGTCTGTGTCTCTGTTCCTCCCCTGCAAATAGATTCATCAGTACCATTTTTCTAGGTTCCATATGTATGTGCTAATAGATGATATTTTTCTCTTTCTGATTTATTCACTCTGTATAACAGGCCCTAGGTTCATCCACCTCACTAGAATATGACTCAAATTTGATCATTTTTATAACAGAGTAATATTCCATCATATATATATATATATATATACCACAAGTTATTTATCCATTGATCTGTTGATGGACATCTTGGTTGCTTCCATGTACTAACTATTGTAAATAGTGCTGCAGTGAACATATGTCTTTTACAACTGTGATTTTCTTAGGATATATACCCCATAGTGGGATTGCTCGGTCATATGGTAGTTTTATTCCTAGTTTTTAAAGACATCTCCATACTGTTCTCCATCATGGCAAGATGAAAAGACAACCCTCAGAATGGAAGAAAATCATGGCAAATGAAACAACTGACAGAGGATTAATTGCCAAAATATAAAAGCAGTTCATGTAACTCAATATCAGAAAAACAAAATACACAATCAAACAATGGGCTGAAGACCCAAACAGACATTTCTCCAAAGAAGACGTTGTTGTTGTTCAGTTGCCAAGTCGTGTCTGACAATTTACGACCCATGGACTGCAGCATGCCAGGCTTCCCTCTCCCTCAGCATCTCCTGGAGTTTGCCAAAGTTCATGCCCTATGAATGGGTGATGCCATCCAACCAGCTCATCCTCTGTCACCCTCTTCTCCTTCTCTCTGCCATCTTTTCCAGCATCAAGATCTTTTCCAGTGAGTCAGCCATTGCATCATGTGGCCCAAGTATTATTAGAGAAATTCAAATCAAAATTCCAATGAGGTGTCACCTCACACCAGTCAAAATGCCCATCATCAAAAATTCTACAAACAATAAATGCTGGAGAGGATGTGGAGAAAAGGGAACCCTCTTGCACTATTGGTGGGATGTAAATTGATACAGCCACTATGGAAATTTCTTCAAAAAAGCAGGTATTTTTTAAAGTGTTTTTTTATGTATTAAGTAATTAAATTCCAATAACAACCATTTGAGATAAATACTATTACTCCCCCCATTTTACAGATGAAGAAACTGAGGTACCTGGAAGCTAAGTAACTTCACCAAAATAACCCAGACAATTAAGTGGTTCTTAACACATAGTTGCATCACAGTTGGATGTCTCAGAAAAGTGCTTTCTGCTGATGCTGGTTTTCTAGGTTCCCTGAGGCAGACACTTCATTACTCTCTGCTGCCTGTTTTGCATCTATAAAATGGCAGCCATAAAACATACCTACCTCACCAGGGTGTTGTACAACTCCACTAATTACCAACTGGTACCTCATTTTGCAAACATGCATCCCCCATAATAGTTCATTATTCTAACACCCAATATTTAAAGACCTGTGACTAGTAAAGTCTTTTCTTTATAATTCTCTCGTTATTTTTTTTATCACAGTCAGCAGTTTTTAATTTTGTTTAAGAAATTTCATCATAAGAAAGGAAACATTTCTTGTATACAGATGGTCAGTAATTATCTATATAAAATACTGAGTTAATTTAACTTGCCCTTGTTTCACCTACTCTACCAATTATAGAATTAAGTACATATGAGGTTTATATAAAAATACATAATTTCATGTCTGAACTGTTTTCTTTAAAAGCTAAGGAGATTTGTGTGAAGCTCTTCGTTGTGGGAAATATTTTCATCACTCAGGGATGATTTAAAGGTTCTTTTCATAGGAGGTTGAACTCTTGGTGGAAGTGAAAGTGTTAGTCACTCAGTCATGTCTGATTCTTTTCAACCATTTGGACCCTAGCCTGCATGTTTGAAGCAATTATTATAGAAATAATAAGCTACAAAAGAAAAAATAATCCTTCTTTCCTTCCTTATAAAATAATCAGTATACTTTTCTTATTCTCATTTGTTGTCCCTCCTTCACTTAAGTGTTTACTGAAGGACGTTTTCTCTTCACTTCCACAAATGCCACTTAGGTGTTTGCCAAAGTTTTCTCTTCACGTCCACAAATGCTATTTTAGCCTTCACCCATTGCTTAGGTATGGAAACATAGCTCAATCATTCTCTGCATCCTCCTTCCCCAAAGACCACCTACCTTGGTCCATTTTGTTATCTAAACATAAACTTGCATGTAAATGGAAACAGGTTTATTATATGGGAACTAATAAAAGTGTGATTGATGAAAAGTGTGATTGATGAAACTAATAAAAGTGATGATTCCTCCTGAATCACAGGAGGAACTTGTTGAAATGGAGGTCCTGATTCAGCTGACTGGAGCTGGGTTAAGAGAGGGTGGGATGAGGGTTGACATTTGGAACAGCTCACAGGGAATGCTGGTGCTGCAGCTCCAAGGTTAAGTCGCTAAACGCCCTGCTTCTCCATTACCTCACATTGAAAGTGTGGATAGGGACTTCTCTGGCGGTCCAGTCATTAGAACTTCGCCTTCCACTGCAGGGGGTGCAGGTTTGATCCCTGGTTGGGGATCCCACATGCCTCGTGGTCAAAAATCCAAAACATAAAACAGAAGCGATATTGTAACAAATTCAATGAAGATTTTAAAAATGATCCACATAAAAATAATCTTTAAAAAATAAGTGTGGATAGAAGGAAAATAACCATAACCCTATATACATAGATGTGAATTTAATATTATACTATCTTTATAACTAGTTAGAACCTCTGTAAATGTTACATATCTGTGTGATATTTGAACCTAATATATTAAACTAATATATTAAACTGAACTAAAATGTAATAAATAAAGGACTAAGTCATTTCAGATGTAACTGAGTGTTTCTAATGGAATCAGCAAAGTCATGAGTTGGTGAATAAAAGTTTTGTTTTTCCCTCTCTTTTCATAATTTTTATTCATTGTCATGTCCACCACAGAGAAATTGGATATGAGCATTTGGTACTAATTAAAACACCATTACCTGATAAAAAATGGATGGCAAGGGAATTTACTGATACAAACACTCATTATGGAGATTTCATAGCCAATTTCCATGTTGTGTAGCAAACACCACACTGTATAGAAGCCTGTCTGGTTTAGTGAGCCCAGGGAGTCCCCACAGTGCCTGGAGCAAAGATTCTCAGGGTCAGAAAACTGGGGCCGGTGCCAGCACTGCGTCAACAGCATCTGTATGGTTTGAATGTATCTAAATAGAAAGAAAGCAAAAGATGTTTTCACTACTGCATTTAGTATAGGGTTTGCATGCACATGAAAATTATAATTGTCTACTGACTCCTCTACCTTTAAACTGTCTTTGATTTCATAAGAATTATACTGCCTTTTGTTTGATTTGAAAAATAGATTTGTATAAAATGATCGAAGCTAGAGTTAGTATGCCAAATATTTGATACATCTAAGAGAGGAAAAATTAAAGTTAAGTAAATAACTAAGTAAATATACTTCATTGAAAACTTTAGAATATATCTAATTTATAGAGTGAAATGGAGATTATAAGCATAATGAGTATCAAAATTTATATTTTGTTTTCCAAGGACAATAAAACAATACCCTCTTCACTGTGTTCAGATGGCCTGGATTCTTTTGGTGTATGTAGTCACTGGAAGCGCAGTCTTAGTGGTGATGTTGTAATACCAGATAAGGCTGCTCATTAATCATACTGCTGCCAACTTGCTGTATTTCAATCAGTTCTAAATTTCATAGCATTTTAATTCAGCTTCACATCCTAAAGTCATAATCAGTTCCTTTGATATTCCTGGTCAGAGTTGTCTTAAATCGCTTCCTCATCACTTTAATGAATTCCATGTCTTCATCTCATTTTTTATGAAGTTAGGTTAAACTAGGTTATTTTCCAATTCTGAAATTCTGTGATTGTGTAAGCTGCTTATTATTTTATTGTTTCTTGCTTTGCTATACAAGGGGATTAAAAAATTATCAAACAAGAGTAATAAAGCAATGAGATAATTGATTTTTCAATGAAAGTATAAAATGTAAAAAAAAAAAATTATGGGAAAGTACATTAAGGTCTCAAAGGGTGAAAAACTAGCTCAGTTTCTTCAACAACTGAAAAATCTACATATTTTACAACCAAGTTCTATATTTCTAAGAAAAGAGAAAAATATAAGGTTATTTTTAAAAGATTAATTACAGCTCTTATAAATTTCTATGTCCTCTTAAATATTATTGTTTGGAGGAGAAAAATAATGCAATGTGACATATAGCTTGGAGTAGAGGTTATAGAACCCACAATATCAAATTATAAAAGGAAGGAAGTGAAGTCGCTCAGCCGTGTCCAACTCTTTGTGACCCCATGGACAGTAGGCTACCAGGCTCCTCCTTCCATGGGATTTTCCAGGCAAGAATACTGGAGTGGATTGCCATTTCCTTCTCCAGGGGATCTTCCTGACCCAGGGATTGAACCCAGGTCTCCCGCATTGTAGGCAGACGCTTTACCGTCTGAGTCACCAGGGAAGTAAAATTATAAGCCAATCACAAATGTCCCTTTAAGTATAGAATACTAGAAAGTATCTAGGTTAATGCTCACAGGAATCAGGATAGCCTTGGAGTATGCAAAATGAGCATTTTTCCATTGTAGTTTCATTCTTTAAGAAATTCTTTTCTGAGGAGTAACAAGGGTACAAATTCAAACTTCCTCTAAATTTCTGATCTAGTTTGGTGAGAATCAGACAAACAAAATCCCAAAGACAACAACCAGTTATTTGAGTGTGACATTGCCATGAATTCAGACTACATACAGTCAGCCTTCAAAGAGTTGCTGTTCCATTAATGGAAGATATAAATATAATGTTTTTACTTTAGAAAGCCAAACATATAAGTCAGATATCTAACACTCTATCCTAAAATGATGAAAGGGTAAATACTACAATATATACAGTAATATATTTATACTACTGTAGGTAAATCTTGCCAGAATTTCTAATATAAATTTCAAGCTAAGAATTGCAGCTCTGGTTAGGTTATGTTATCTAACCCTTAGCAAGTTTTCCCTGATCACTGTCCTTATTAAAGTCTTAACTGAGTTATACTCCCTGGGGAGTAAACTACGATTTGCTCATTTCAAATGCAGTTAAAAATACAGCCATATTTTCTGCCTATTTTTAAAACAAATACAATTTGGGGCTAGAAGTACAAATATAATTACCAGTTTATAAATTTCCTTTCTCTTATCTGATATTGTACGTTTTCATCTTGCACTTAATGAGATAATCTGTAAATTGAACAGAGATGCATTTATTTCTTCTAAGGATTTTGAAGCCTATAATTTAGGAAAAATCACGTGAAGTTTTTGAGAGATTTTCTGTACAGCACAAGGTGGCTGTTTACAGAGAGCATTTTCCTTCAGGGATTTAATAGGAAATGCTAATAGAGAAAATATGGATCATACAAAGGATAAGGGAGAGTTAGCAACTCATCTTGGTAGTCAGTTGAGAGTTAGGTGGGGTTTCCACCGTGGATATTTCACTCCAATAAATGCTTTTGTGAAAGGTGTGTATGTATTTTTTTTTTAAGTTTTTATTTTTTGATGTGGACCATTTTTAAAGTCTTACAATATTGTTTCTGTCTTATGTTTGGTTTTGTTTTGCTTTTTGGCTGAGAGGCATGTGGGATCTTAGCTCTCCGACCAGAGATCAAACCTGCACGCCCTATACTGGAAGGCAAGGTTTTAACCACTGAACTGCAAGGGAAGTCCCTGGATATGTTTTTAAACTGTACATTTTAAAAAAAAATTTTTTAATTGAAGGATAATTTCTTTACAGAATTTTGTTTTTTTCTGCCAAATATCACTATGAATCAGATATAGATATACGTATGTCCCCTCCCGCTGAAGCTGTCTTCCATCTCCCTCCCCTTTACGCCCCTCTAGGTTGTTGCAGGGCCCCTGTTTGAGTTCCCTGAACCATACATCTAATTCCCATTGGTATCTATTTTTCATATGGTAATGTAAGTTATTCTCTCCATACATCTCACCCTCTCCTTCATCCCCCACCATGTCCATAAATCTGTTCGATTTCTGCCCTGCAAATAAATTCATCATTGCCCTCTTTCTAGATTCCACATATATGCGTTACTGTATGATGTTTATCTTTCTTTCTGACTTACTTAATTCTGTATAGTAGGCTCTACGTTCATCCACCTCATTAGAACTGACTCAAATGTGTTCCTTTTTATGGCTGAGTAACATTCAATCATATATATGTACCACAGCTTCTTTATCGACTCATCTGTCAATGGACATCTAGGTTCCTTCCATGTTCTAGCTATTGTAAAGAGCTAGAATATGCAATGAACATTGGGGTACCTGTGGATTTTTCTGTTTTGGTTTCCTCAGGGTATATGCCTAGTAGTGGGATTGCTGGGTCATATGGTGGTTTTATTCCTAGTTTTTTAAGGAATTGCCATACCATCTTCTATAGTGGCTGTATCAAGAATGTTACATTCTCACCAAAGTGCAAGAGGGTTCCCTTTTCTCCACACCCTCTCCAGCGTTTATTGTTTGTAGACTTTTTGATGATGCCCATTATGACTGGTGTGAGGTGATATCTCAAGTTTGGACTCACATTTCTCTAATAACGAGGAAAGTTGAGCATCTTTTCATGTGTCTGTTAGCCATCTGTACGTCTTCTTTGGAGAAATGTCTGTTTAGGTCTTTTCCCCACTTTTTGATAGGGTTGTATGTTTTCTGATATTGAATATTATGATCTGCTTGTATATTTTGGAATTTAATCCTTTGTTGTTTCATTTGCTATTATTTTCTCCCATTCTGAAGGTTGTCTTTTCACCTTGTTTATAGTTTCTTTTGCTGTGCTTTTAAGTTTAATTAGGTCCTGCTTGTTCATTTTTGTTTTTATTTCCATTACTCCAGGAGGTGGGTCATAGAGGATCTTGCATTGATTTATGTTATCATGTGTTCTGTCTATATTTTCCTCTAAGATTTTCTAGTTTCTGGTCTTACATTTAGGTCTTTAATCCATTTTGAGTTTATCTTTGTGTATGGTGTTAGGAAGAGTTCTAATTTCATTCCTTTGTGCATAGCTGTCCAGTTTTCCCTGCACAGCTTACTGAAGAGGCTGTCTTTGCCCCATTGTGTATTCTGGCCTCCTTTGTCAAAAGCAAGGTACCCACAGGTGTATGGGTTTGTCTCTGGGATCTCTGTCTTGTCCCATCGGTCTGTATTTCTGTCTGTGCCAGTGCTATACTGTCTTGATGACTGTAGCTTTGTGGTACTATCAGTAAGGTTGATTCCTCCATCTCCAGACTGCTTTGGCTATTTGGGGTCTTTTGTGTTTCCATATGAATTGTGAAATTTTTTGTTCTAGTTCTGTGAAAAATGACATTGGTTATTTGATAGGGATCACAATAAATCTGTAGACTGCATTTGGTAGTGTAGTGATTTTCACAATATTGATTCTTCCAACCCAGGAATGAGGAATATCTCTCCATCTGTTTATGTCTCTTTGATTTCTTTCATCAGTGTATTATAACTTTCTGTACACAGTTCTTTTGTCTCCTTAGGTAGGCTTATTCCTAGATATTTTATTTTTTTGTTGCAATGGTGAATGGGATTGATTCCTTAATTTCTCTTTCTGATTTTTCATTGTTAGTATATAGAAATTCAAGTGATTTTTGTGTTTTGCTTTTATATCCAGTGACTTTTAAGCTGTGCATTTTAAGCAGTTTTTATTGGACTCCATAGTTTTCAAAATTTTGCAATATTATAAAGAGAATGCAACTTTCTATTTAAGAAACATAAAAGCTTCTATGTGCCTCTGCTGCCTGACTTGATTTGCAGATTTTTTACTGCTGGAGGAAATGTCTAACATGCAAGGTTTGTAGTGTATCCAGAGTTAGGAAACATGTTCTTCTGGAGCTAGTCAACCCTTGTTTACTGTGAGGCCAAGATTTGATTTTATTGGATAAATTAGAAAAATAAAAATGAGTTAGAAGTTAAAATATTTTTACATTTCTAATCCTTGAAACTACTTTTCCAATCTTGAATGAAGGTAGAGAACAGCATATTGGTGTTAATACTTAAGTTCAATTATGAAAAAACAAAAATAATGTTAACAGCTTGTAACTTAATGAGTACACTTTACATGTATTAATTAATTTTAAGACAGATTAATTAGCTGCTAGCTAATTGAGAGACACATACCTACTTCGTGATAATCTCTTAGGTTTTAACCTCCAACTAGAAACTTAATAAAAAACTATAATAAAAGTATGTTTAGATACTGATGAAACATTAAAAGTGACTGGACTACTGCTTACTTCCTTTTTATTCTGTTGCTTTGTTAACTTTTGGTGGTGGATTTTTAGCCATTTTATATCAATATTTATGAAGCAAAAGATTTTACACAATAATAAATATCTAGTCATAGTGGATTTGGAAAGACCTGGGTTAAAATTCAGGCCTTGACACAATTAACTATGTGACCCTAGGCAACTAGTTATACTTCCCTAGGACTTAACTTCTGTAACTGTTGGCAGAGAAATGGTAACAACCATATAAGCTATTATGAGGAATATATAAAATGGGACTTTTTAAATGTAACTCATTCCATTTGCTACTTGGAAAGAGTAAGCATTCAATATGTAGAACCTACTAAAATTAGTATTAGTTTTAATATCAGTACCAGTTTTTATTTTAATATGGTTCTAGTCCTTTGCACAACAGACCCTTTAAATTCTTGTCACACAGACAGAAATGCCATCTTACCCAAAGTGCAAGCATGATGATCAAAGGATTATTCTATTGTACGGATCATATGGTAATAAATAAGACCAGGGTTCGGTTCAGTTCATAAGTACAGTAATTAATGTGCCAACTACAGCACAGAACCAGTTTCGACTCTTAAACTACCATCCATGTCAGTATTAACAACTGATACCATGCCATATTATCTTATTATCACTTAAGTTTTATTATAAGCATGTGATAATATTCTAATTTTGAAAATACAAAATTGATACCTTAAATTATGAATTTACAGTATATGAACTATAAAACATTGACATTAATATACAGAATTTTTTTCTTCCAAGTTAGACTTAATTGTACAGTAGTGTGGGCATAAACATGGAAAATAGTTTCATTTATATTGTACTTTCCAAGCACCTGTTAGATATATTGATGACAATACAAGTTTTATTTGGCTTTGATACAAGATTCTTTTCTGTTTAAGACAAGTATTTTATATATGAGAATAATTCATGAAGTATGGCTGTATTTATTTTGGCAGATTTTATTATTTCATTACTTGCTAGGCAGGGTAAATTACTCTAATGGATCCACCTTTTCATGTCTTCCCTCAAGGTTTCATTTCTTCCATGTCTTTCTTCATGCTCTTTAAAGGCCGAAGTAGACTTTACAGAAAGACACACAGCAGTCAAACATTCTCTTTCTCTCATTTACCATCTTTGCAATAGCAACATTTTCTCTGCAATTATTAATTATTCATATGAAAATAGAGATATTAATATATCAACATGTTGGCAATCTTGTGGTGAATAGTTAAAGATTTCATTTACAAAGAGATTCCCAAACTGAGAGCATGAAAGCCCTCTTAGAATTATGGAATTTAAAAATATGAATGATCATTGAGTGCATGCTAAATTACTTCAGTTGTATCTGACTCTTTATGACCCTATGGACTGTAATTTGTCTATGGGATTCTCTAGGCAAGAATATTGGAGTAGGTTGACATACCCTCCTCCAGGGGATCTCCTGATGCTGGGAAAGACTGAGGCATTAGAAGGGGACGACAGAGGATGAGATGGTTGGATGGCATCACCAACTCAATGGACATGTGTTTGGGTAAACTCCGGGAGTTGGTGATGGACAGGGAGGCCTTGTGTGTCGCAGTCCATGGGGTCGCAAAGAGTCAGACACGACTGAGCGACTGAACTGAAGACAGTTTAGTGATACGACCATTTCAGTTTTTAGAATTTTGTTAGACTATGCTGTCCAAAATTCAACATACAAAGCTTAATTTCATACACTTAACAGATCTCTTTTTTCCCACATAACTCAGTCTTATCATTTAAAAACTTCCTGTAGTTGTTTTTCTTTCTCTAAAATAAAAGTAACATAAACAATCTAGTACACTGCCAAGTAAGCAATCCCACGCATACTCCTTATGATGAAGGTTAAACAGAAAAACTTACACAAAGTTTTGACCTTATATTCAGCTATAACTAACAATACATGTTGTTTTGACTCTTGCATGATTTTAACAATTTTTGATAGCTAAAGTAGACCATTTGTAAAGTAGCTATTTTTGATAGCTAAAGGTTTCCCTGATGGTTCAGACAATAAAGAATCTGCCTGCAATGCAGGAGACCCGGGTTCAATCCCTGAATTGGGAAGATCCCCTGGGGAAGGAAATGGCAACACATTCTAGTATTCTTGGCCTGGAGAATTCCATGAACGGGCTATAGTCCATGGGGTTGCAAAGAGTCGGACACGACTGAGCGACAAACACTCCAGCTTTCAAAGTGGACCGGATCCCACCAAAGCCCAATTCTGTGGTTTTGCAAAAGGATAAAGCCACTCTTAGAAACAACAGAAGTCTCCTCTTTATATATAATCACTCTGATATAGTAAAGATTTATAGGAAAGTAGTTAATATTGTATAAACTTGATTATATGAACCAACATAGTGCTTCTCAGGTAATTAAAAAATAAAGTATAATATTTGAACTTTTTCCCAAATCAGTATTAGTTGAAGTAACAAAAACAAGTTAAATGCAGTTATATCAAGAGCTATGGAAACATTTAATAAGTTAACTCATGGTATAGAAAAAGCCGAAAGAGTTGCAAGAAGCTATGTTTTGCATGTGTATGTGTGTCTATGTGTTTGAGTGTAAATAGAAAATACGAAAATCAAGAAAGATGATTTCCAAAGAAGTTTGTATCTGGATTTGTATTATCTAATATAATCAAATAAATATCTTAATAAAAACATGGCTAAAAATTGAGGCATTTTGCTGCTTAACCAGTCCTCTAAACTCTGCTCCTCTTTTCTAATCGTTACTTCATACATCACTTTAGAACAAAATTTGTTGACAAAATGCCATACTTTCTTAGTTTAGAAAGATACTTAACATCTTCAAGAAATACATCATCAGACCTTTAAAATTTAGGAAAAAAAACTAATTACTACCAAAGTGCTCTGGGAGTTAAACTATTACAGCACAAATCTTTTGGCATATCCCGCATAGTAAGTGATGTGTAGTAAGCTACTTCATTTCCCGACTCTGCTATTATTATCCTGATTCCTTGGGGGAAGACTTAAATGTCTTAGATTCTTAAATGAGGGAGGAAAAAAGCCTAAGTCTGTGTGCTCTTCAAATAAGTAGAAATAATTATGAGGCTTTTCTGACCAGATATAATTTTTACCTTGGAGACTAAAGCAAGACCTCTTGCAACAGCCATTATTAATAACACTGATATAATTACTATTTGGGAAAAAAAAAGGAAATCTGTCCAGAAAAATCAATTATAAACCACCAAATGTTCTTTGGGCTTTTCAGAGTGGTTCTGTGCTTATTGTCTCTCATGACCTCTCCATTAAGAGACTGACTGGCTATACTCCTAATGGTTTCCTTCAATTATTTAGAGGGGATTTCTAAGCTTTTGTATTTCATATTAAAATGGACTGGAGAGAATGTCCTGATTTGTCTTTCTTGCAGAGCAGAAGGGTTACTTGGGAAAGACAGAGTAGTTCATGTGGTTTTGTTCTAAAAAGGTAATTCAGAATCATCTCCCGCTAGCACTGTCTTGGAAACATTGACTCTTATAAAATTAAACAAACAGTAATTGCCCTCATCTCACATGCTAGCAGAGTAATGCTCAAAATTCTCCAAGCTAGGCTTCAACAGTACATGAACCAAGAAATTCCAGATGTTCAAGCTAGATTTAGAAAAGGCAGAAGAACCAGAGATCGAACTGCCAACATCCGTTGGATCATAGAAAAAGCAAAAGCATTCTGGAAAAACATCTACTTCTGCTTCATTGACTACACTAAAATCTTTGTGTGGGTCACAACAAACTGTGGAAAATTCTGAAAAAGTTGGGAATACCAGACCACCTTACCTGCCTCCGGAGAAATCTGTATGCAGGTCAAGAAGCAACAGTTAGAACTGGACATGGAACAATGGACTGGTTCCAAATTGGGAAAGGAGTACAACAAGGTTGTATATTGTCACCTGCTCATTTAACTTATATGCAGAGTATATCATGTGAAATGCTGGGCTGGATGAAGCACAAGCTGAAATCAAGACTGCAGGGAGAAATACAATAACTTGAGATATGCAGATGAAACCACCCTTATGGCAGAAAATGAAGAGGAACTAAAGAGCTTCTTGATGAAAGTGGAAGAGGAGAGTGAAAAAGCTGACTTAATATTCAGCATTCAAAAACCTAAGATCATGGCATCTGGTCCCATCACTTAAAGGCAAATATATGGGGAGACAATGGAAACAGTGAGAGACTTTATTTTCTTGGGCTCCAAAATCACTGCAGATGGTGACTGCAGCCATGAAATTAAAAGACACTTGCTCCTTGGAAGGAAAGCTATGACAAACCTGGACAGCATATTAAAAAGTAGAGACATTACCTTACCAACAAAGGTCCATCTAGTCAAAACTATTATTTTTTCTAGTAGTCATGTATGGATGTGAGAGTTGGACCATAAAGAAAGCTGAGCACCTAAGAATTGATGCTTTTGAACTGTGTTGTTGGAAAAGACTCTTGAGAGTCCCTTGGACAGCAAAGAGATCCAACCAGTTCCTCCTAAAGGAAATCAGTCCTGAATATTCATTGGAAGGACTGATGCTGAAGCTGAAACTCCAATACTTTGGCTATCTGATGTGAAGAACTGACTTGTTGGAAAAGACCCTGATGCTGGGAAAGATTGAAGGTGGGAGGAGAAGTGGATGACAGAGGATCAGAAGGTTGGATGGCATCACCAACTTAATGGACATGAGTTTGAGTAAACTCTGGGAGTTGGTAATGGACAGGGAGGCCTGGTGTGCTGCGGTCCATAGGGGTTGCAAAGAGTTACACACGACTGACTGAACTGAACTGAACTGAACTGGGTTTCTGACGAAGTCTGTAGACAGGAAATGCTTTTCTTGTTTTTATTAGAGGAACTTATTAAGGAAACAGTTTTTGAGTTGAATGAAATTAGTTTTTCAGGGAAGTTCATTTGAGGATTTATTTGGAGCAAACCACAAAATGAATATTACAAACACATTCATGTGCAGTTTCTGATTTCAGTCCCTTTGTTAAATTTGATGATCAGAAAAATGTGTCTGCAGTACGTTATCTAAGCCCCTTGAAGAAAAAATTACTCCAATCAGTTCAAATTCATTAATATGCTTAAATTCTGCCTTCAAAAGCATTAGTTGAAGTTATCACCTATTGATTTTTTCAGTAGCATTTATTTTAAAAAGCTCTTGTGTTTTCCTACTTGAGTATTGTTTGAGAAAAAAGCTAAGTTTCTAACTTTAGTATAAATAGTTTGTTGTAAAAATAAAATATATTTCTTAATTGTACTTAATTACCAGTTATTCTGAACCTAATTTTTGATCTAGCACTGTAATCTGTGGAAGGCAGAAATCTAAACTACCTACTCCTTTTTCTTCTTACAAAGGAACACTTTACCTTGTGTTATTATATATTATGGGCTTCCCTGGTGGCTCAGACATTAAAGAATCTGCCTGCAATGTGAGACACCTGAGTTCAATATTATATTGTATATATTGTATTATTATATATATATGCTATTTTAATATAAAAATGTGAAGAACAAAGACAGGAACAGAAAGAAGAAGCTAAAATATATTAAATACCTGTATTATACCAGGTTCTGAGCTACCTATCTGATAGCAAATCCAGAATGCCTTTCTTTACACCATGGAGGCCCCTTAAAATGAGGTTTTCCAGGTGGTCCAGTGCTAAAGAATCTATCTGCTAATGCAGGAGATGCAGGAGACATGGGTTTGATCTCTGAGTGGGGAAGATACCCTTGAGCAGGAAATGGCAACCAACTCCAGTATTCTTGCCAGGAAAATCCCATGGAGAGCGGAGCCTGGAGGGCTGCAGTCCATGGGGTCGCACAGAGTCAGATGCGACTGAGCACGTACACATGTTTCCTGAAAACTATATTCAAGACTCTTTTGCAATCTAAAGTTACATAAGAATTTAGCATTAAATGAATCTCTGTAATAAAAATCCTTTATTGATACAACTTTAAATAATTAAAGAGATAAAGCATTTTCATTTTTGGCTTAGAAATTAACCTAGGATGGGAGATATTTAACAGTTAACATGGCAAACTCCAGGCAAAGGGAACACTTGCATGATAACCTAGAACAGAAATAAAATTCAAGGATTGAGTATAGTAAGTAAGGAAGACAAGAGGAGGTTGAAACAGTGTTCAAGAGAAACCCAAGGACACCCTTCCTTTCTCCTCCCTGTCACCCTTTTTTCCTTCTTTTCTTCAAGCATCTTTCCTTTCTTCCCTCATTTCTTCTTTACTTCCCTGCCTCATTGAAAACCTGTTGAATGACAACAAGCATGATGTTTAGCACAACAGATTCATGTTAAGGATGATATTTAAAATTTTAAATAGATATTTAAATAGATATTTTAAATTTTAAATAAATTTAAATATTTTTTATCATATTTGGTTAGATAGGCCTTAGATATAATTAACTCTCACTAAAAATGTTTTGCTTTTGTGATTCTAGAAAATATTCATATTATTCATTAATACCATTTTAACTTTCAATGATTTTTATCCAATTCAGTTCTAGGAATTGTATCAATTTTATATCTCTCATTCACTTATTTTCCTTTTGAAATGCTCAAATCAAGGCAGGTGTTTACAAATGTCTTTCTTTAAAATGGTTGCAATCATAATAATAGTACATTTGATTCATAAGTTTAACTTCCCAAAATATTTAGTTTGGAATCAATCCAAAACAAAATATTACATTATTCAAAAGAGATAATATCTCAGGAAATGTATGCCATGATCAAATATATATTTAAAACAATTATAGTCCACGTGTCTTTCATTACAATTTTATTTTAAATATATATGTCAATTGCTATGTGAGGAAGATTTTGCAGAGACAATAGGAATTGCAAGTTCCTGCAGACCTCTCTGTGGCCATGCTAATCTTCCCATGCTTGGCATGAGTCCTCTTGGGAGCATATCTGGTGCATCTTTGCATCTCCAGCAACTGGTTCTTTGCTGGACATAGTGCAATAATTCGATAAAAAATGAGAAATGTAATTAGATGAATGAATGATTTGTCACTCAAACTTGCACTTTATTTTTTTTCTATGTTTATTATAATTGAAAAAATAGTGCTGTGTCTGAGCATGTGATTAACCCAGAAAGTGGTTTATTGGCTTTTAGAATTATGCCAGAGTAGGTATTCTGAGTTTCTTTCTTTGCACAATAAGTAGGTAAGGGTAAAACATACTGTTGATAGTAATTTTAGTCTCATAATAACTGAAATTAAATTTTAAGGACTCACCTTCCCTATCAAAAAGTCAAAAATGAGGATGGAGGAGAAACACAGCTGTAATTTTGGTAAAGTGGACATTCTCTGAGAGTAGATTTCTCAGTGCCCTGAAAGCATCATTGTCAGGATCAGCATACTGGACCATCATCCAAAAAGTAGAGCTCATCCTAGGTCTCCTGTCTTCAGGAAAGAGTTCAAGGAAAGCTGAAGTGGTACCATTTCAGCAGCAGCCTCTGGCTACTTGCAGATGTACATATAAATTATTTCTGGAGAAGAGTTTTCAAAATTTAGGACTCAAAGACACCAGAGACTATGATCAGTCAATAATATCACAATCAAAGAACATGAAACGCAGGAAAAAGTTAAGACATGAATGAACCAGCAGAAACAATCAGCAACAAATTTAGAATCCCAAGGACTATATATATATTAAAGAATCATACATAGAACAGTTATATATAGAATGTTAAAAAGAAATAAGAAGTGAAATCATGAAGGTGAGAAAAAGATAAGAACAGGCAGATTGTGGGGGTGGAATGGAACTTCCAAAATTTAAAAAAAAAATCATTATTGTAAGAAATATTGAACCAGTGGATTAAAATACCATACATTTTAAATTTATATATGCATGTATACATATGTGGTATACAATAATAAAATGAGAAATTTAGCAAAGAGACAAATAAAAGGAAAATATAAGAAGAATAAAAGAAATGGAAGATAGGATAACAGAATTGAACATACAATCAGCTGCATTTTAAGAAAAAAGAATGGACATCATGTAATACTTACATGAACCGTGGCTATACATATACATATGTATATATATATGATAAAGAATAATAAAATGAGAAACTTAGCAAAGAGACAAGTAAAAGGAAAATACAAAAGAAGAATAAAAAGATTTAGAAGATAGGATAACAAAATTGAACATACACTGAGCTGGATTTTAAGAAAAAGGAATGGACGTCATATAATACCTACATGAATCTGGCTTTAAGTTGTCTAGAACCAATCAATCCATGGAGTATAGCATATCCAATATAGGAAAAATAAGAACTCATGTTTCTAGATATGTAGAATGCACAAAATCTATAGTAGAATTGCAGAATCTAAAGGATATAGATAAAGGTGACAGTTTTAAAATTAGATATGAGAACACTGAGAAAGGAACAATTAAAATTAAAGCAGATTTCTTAGCACAAGAGAAAACAGAAAATTTAAGAATATTACCTTTAGAGTTATGGTAGAAAACATTTAACAACCTCAAATCGTCTAGGAACAGAGGTGAAATAAAGGCCTTCAGAGATAAAGAGCTCATCACCAAAAGACCTACATAAAGGAAATTCTAAATGATGGACTTAAGTAAGAAGGAAAATGATGACAAAAGGCTAGTATAAGAAACCAGAAATGAATAAATTAAACAGTAAGCATACATATTGTTTTTGTTGTTCAGCCATGAAGTCGTGTCCAACTCTTTGTGACCCCTTGGACTGCAGCATGCCAAGCTTCCTTGTCCTTCACTATCTCCTGGAGCTTGCTCAAACTCATGTCCATTGAGTCAGTGATGACATCCAACCATCTCATCCTCTGTCATCTCCTTCTCCTCCCATGTTCAATCTTTCCCAGCATCAGGGTCTTTTCAAATGAGTCAGTTCTTCGCATCAGGTGGCCAAGGTATTGGAGTTTCAGCTTCAACATCAGTCCTTCCAATGAATATTCAGGACTGATTTCCTTTAGGATGGACTAGTTGGATCTCCTTGCTGTCCAAGGGACTCTCAAGACAGTAAGAGTGTATTAACATAGTATATCTTAAACTAACATTTCTCAAAGTATGTAATGTAGAGCTAGTCTTAATACATGTATTTTTTTCTAATCACCATAGAGTTGTATTGTAAAATCAATTTGGAAAATGTAGCATATATTTCCTGTCTCTGTAATTTAATGAAGAACTTGAGCATAATTAAATGCTTGGGAGATACCTACAGAAAAGTAATCTACTTAATTTTATTTAACCTAGTGCTTTCCAAATTTATTTGATCCTGGTGGTAGATGTAGGTATGCATACTTCGATCTTCCTTCAAGAGAGAAGCTGCTACAAGAGTTCCTCCAGCTGCTATGGGATCCACTGTTCTTCCCAAGCCCCTAGGAGTAGAACCAGGCCTCTCTTGACAGATGCAGAACCTGTTTGAGGCTCCTATTTATCTGGCCAGGAGACTTTCACAATTGCACTGCCATCCAAAGCATTTTCAACACCATTGTATTTCTCCACCTCTCTCTTTTCATAGGAATCCGACTTCCACTGTGGTCTAAAAGCTCTCCTTGTCTGCTTGACCCCTTTCCTTGAACAGGTTTTACCCACACAGATATTTCCCTCCTTCAATACCTTTACTTTCAACATCATTTTGGAATCTGCTCCCCAGAAGACTCAAACTTACATGATCATAAGATGTTTTGTTCTTGAACCATAGCAACACATGTTCCTTGGAAATAAGGACACATAGAAAACTTTTTGGGAATTGCTGTTTTAAGCCAAACTCTTGCTGCCAGGAAATTGTACAAAAACTTTGTTTCAACCCACTCATAGTAGGAAAATATTATTTTAAGATTATATGTGTATATCCTTTTTTCCTCTTTATCCTTTTTTTTTTTTTTTTTTGCTTTTAGATTAAGGGGTATGAAAAAATAATCCTCAGTGCCAAAGTAAATCAATCCAATATTTTCATTAGGTAATTTTGCCATTCTGAGTGTAGTTTTACTTCACTGAAGCATGAATTCAAAGCAAGAGGTATAAGGAAGAAAAAGTAAATATGTTTTGTTCTGCTTTTATTAATTTTTAAATATTGCAGAGTTGTATATCTAAATCAAATTAAATAATTCATTATAAAATTCTTATTCAAACATGAAAAAATCCAAAAAAGTAGATATAGTTTATTGAGCATTGTAAAATATTCTACTCCTTGATAATCTGTAATGAGAAACACTTTTCAGAGTCTTATTCCTTTTACATTTAAAGAAAATTTTAAATGATTTAATAAGTAGGCAACTATTGGAGAAAATAGCTACAATAAACTAATAAAACCAAAGTCTCTGACTTTGAAACCGATACCTAGAGATGTCCTCCTGGGTGTCACCATAAATAATTTTTCCAAAGTGAGCAACTGAAATGTCAACAATATATAAACTATCTGACTACATGACTCATTCATTCATTGAAATAGGCTTACCAAATTCTTAGATAGCAGATACCTGTGCAGATAGTCACTGCAGCCATGAAATTAAAAGACTCTTGCTCTTTGAAAGAAAAGTTATGACCAACCTAGACAGCATATTAAAAAGCAGAGGCATTACTTTGCCAACAAAGGTCCGTCTAATCAAAGCTATGGTTTTTCCAGTAGTCATGTATGGATGTGAGAGTTGGACTGTAAAGAAAGCTGAGCACCGAAGAATTGATGCTTTTGAACTGTGGTGTTGGAGAAAACTCTTGAGTCCCTTGGACTGCAAGGAGATCCAACCAGTCCATCCTAAGGGAAATCAGTCCTGAATATTCATTGGAAGGAGTGATGCTGAAGCTGAAACTCCAATACCTTGGCCACCTGATGCAAAGAACTGACTCATTTGAAAAGACCCTGATGCTGGGAAAGATTGAAGGTGGGAGGAGAAGGGGATGACAGAGGATGAGATGGTTGGATAACATCACCAACTCAATGAACATGAGTCTGAGTAAACTCCGGGAGTTGGTGATGAACAGGGAGGGCTGGTGTGCTGCAGTCCATGGGGTTGCAAAGAGTCGGACATGACTGAGTGACTGAACTAAACTGAACTGAACTGTGCTAGGTATTATAGATTTATGTTAGAATAAGCTTCAAATTCTGAAACTTGCAAAAAATAAGTTAACTTGGAATTCATTTCCAAGAACCTATCATGACTAAAACATATTTGGTTTCAAAATTACTATTTTATTTTTACTCAGAGTAATTAATTCTTTTGGATGGGTATATTCAAATCAAGAAGACTAAATTCATTGTTTTAATGAGTTAAAGTTTAAATGAACCTCTCTTCCTAAGGCATTTATATTGGCTACTTTTGAAAATGCCTTTATCTTAATGGTTTAAAATGTCCTTCCTCAATTCTCTTGTAAGTGAGACCGAGTTAACAGCCTATTATTATGTACTCCTTACTGGGCTGTTAGTAGCTTTACAGTCTTTCAAAGAACACACCTGCTGCTCATAAAAAACATTTATGTTGCTACAGAATTTGGCTGTGTTTTAAAATCATGTATTTACAATGACCTTGTAGAATCCACACTGATCTAATATTTTAAGAGGAAAGTAAATAAGAATAGATTTCTGCCCATTTACTTGAGAATATCACTGGAAAATTAGAAAATTTCATTATCATTCAAGTTCTAATATAGGAAAAGTTGGTTTTCTTTAATGTTTTTAACTTTCTTGGTGGACACTATTTGAGTTTGTTTAGCTGTTTTACCTTGAAACTTTGTCTCAATTTATGTATGTTGAAAAAGACAAGTTTATGTTTATATATATATATATATTTAGGTGTGTGTGTGTGTGTGTCACTGAAGCTATGTTTCTCCGGTCATGTCCAACTTTTTGTGACTGCTTGGACTTAGCACATCAGGTTCCTCTGTCTGTGGGATTCTCCAGGCAAGCATCCTGGAGTGAGTTGCCATTTTCTTCTACAGGGTATCTTCCCAACCCAGGGATCGAACCTGCACCTCTTACATCTCCTACGTTAGCTAGCAGGTTCTTTATCACTAGCGCCACCTGGGATACACACACACACACACACACACACACACACACACACACACACACACACACACACATAAAGCTAATGACTTAAATACTGTTAGAAATATCATTATTTCCACAATTATTTCCACAAAATGATTGAAAATGTGAGTGAGGATATTAAAGTTAACTTAGATACTCCTTAAGCCTTTAGTAATAGGAAATCGTTAAGTCTATAATTAGAAAATGTTAAGCTTTAGGTCGCAAAGAGTCAGACTGAACTGAAGTGACTTAGCACAAGCTTTAGCTGAGGAAGTATTCTGCAGTCCTTCATGGTTGAATGCAATATAAATTGTTTTTGGCTAAGTTTCAGTTGGCAAAGGCAAATTGTTCCCAGAACCTATGTTTCATCCTTCTATATAACACAAGGACATTTAAAGAAGGCAATTCACGCATTCATTATTTCCATATGTCCCTTGATTCTTGTTATTTTGTGGGGTAAATCACAGCAGGTAGATGGATGAAATCTTTCTAATTTGCCCAAATATGTATAACTATTAGGACTGCTGCTACCAACAACCTTGTGCTAAATTTCTTAATATTTAGTGAATTATGCATCATAACATTTCTACCTTAGCATATTTAGCGGCTACATATTTTTATTTATTTATTTATGTTGTTGTTGTTGTTGTTGTTGTTTCCATTTATTTTTGTTAGTTGAAGGCTAATTACTTCACAACATTGCAGTGGGTTTTGTCATACATTGACATGAATGAGCCATGGAGTTACATGTATTCCCCATCCCGATCCCCCCTCCCACCTCCCTCTCCACCCGATTCCTCTGGGTCTTCCCAGTGCACCAGGCCCGAGCACTTGTCTCATGCATCCCACCTGGGCTGGTGATCTGTTTCCCTATAGATAATACACATGCTGTTCTCTCGAAACATCCCACCCTCGCCTTCTCCCACAGAGTCCAAAAGTCTGTTCTGTACATCTGTGTCTCTTTTTCTGTTTTGCATATAGGGTTATCATTACCATCTTTCTAAATTCCATATATATGTGTTAGTATGCTGTAATGTTCTTTATCTTTCTGGCTTACTTCACTCTGTATAATGGGCTCCAGTTTCATCCATCTCATTAGAACTGATTCAAATGAATTCTTTTTAACGGCTGAGTAATATTCCATGGTGTATTTTTAAAAGACCATCATATAGTCCTTCTGAAGACTTAGTTCAGTTGCTGGTTAGTACAGTGGCTAAGGTTTTTTATTGTTCTCTTCTATCTGTAACATGGCAAATAGGTGTGACAGACACATAATGCCTCATAGCTCCTGGAACATGTCACATTAAGGATTATTACAAATCACTATTTTTTTTTTTAAGGACATAGATACGTATAATGTTCATCGCAAATCACTATTTTTAACCTCAAAATGGTGCTGTTGTTCCAGTGAGAGCTACATTAACAACTAGTCAACTGATCATGACCACAGATGCAAGTAACTGACTTGAGGCCCAAGTAACTAACTCTAAAGGAGGATCTGTTACCTGAAGAAATTTCTAGACATTGGTGTTATTCTCACCCATAGATCTCAGCTGCACCACTAATCACATAAGGCATCCGACTCCTGGGCATTCAACTGATTTACCCTACTAACTCTATTGACATGGGACTAAAAGAGTAAAGTTTCTGTAGCTGTAAGTGATCTACTAAATAACCAATGCAGTTCGCATCGATAAACTCAGAATATAATTGATTATTAAAATATGTCTTACTGTAAGTGACAGATGTTTCCGCCAACTACATATACATCTATTTTATAATATCAATAGCAAAATAACCATTCTATCTTGTATTTGAAGAAGATACTGCAGTTCAGAATATACTTTCATATGCATCTTATTTGATGCATCACAGCAATATTGTGAGGTGAATGAAACAGGTTTTTATGTTTATTTTTTATCTGAATGTGCTGTGGATCAGTAATATTATGACATATTTACATTCACCTGTCTGTGAGTCACACAGAGACAGCACTGTATCTCCAAATTTCAGCTCAAAAGAATCAGATAATTAGGTGTTTAAGTTGATTAAGTTTTATGTGTTAAAAGAGAATCTTCAAAATACCATCACCCAATCTAGTGACAAAAATAAAGAATCCCATATTAGATTGAGAATTCCATATTTGATTGAGATCTATGAGATACAGGTTAATGGTCAATCTGCTTGTTCCAGTTACCTGTTACTGCATGACAACACTACCCCAAAAATGTAGTAGCTTAAAAATAACAATAAGTATAGCATCTCATGAATCTATGGACCGTATAATTTGAACAGAACACAGCAGGAGCTGCTCCACAATTTCTGGAACCTCAGCTGGGATGACAGAAAATAGGTTAGGGGCTGGAACTCCTGAAGAAAGGCCATGCTTAGGGTCTCATCATCATCCCCCTCCCACCACCTCCCTCTGGCCTCCCCCACCTCACCAGCTCTCTCTCCAGGGCTCCCCCAAAGCTATTCTGGAATTCTCCACAGCTTGATGGTCCCAGGCTAGTCGTACTTCTTAGATTGCAATGCAGAGCTCCAAGCCAAAAGTGAAAATTGCCGGTTTTCTTAGAGACTGGGCAAGTAACTGAAATTGCTCACTCCTACACTATTTTATTGGTCGCATCAGTCACAGGCTAGACAAGATTCAAGGAGTGAGGGGCAAAAATCTGACTTTTCAATGAGAGGAGTGTAAAAGAATTTGCCACCGTCTTTAATTTGCTGTACTAATTTATTTTATACCTATATAATATTACATGCTTTATTTCTAGTTTGTACTAATCTAAAAATAAATATTTTTCAGTATGGGCAAAGAAATTTATTAATGTTGAATGTGTATGAAATTCTAGAAGTTTAAAACTATTTTAATAATTATATATGGAGATATGTGGGGTTAAAAAAACCAACTAGTTAATTTAGAAAAGTAAAGCAAAAAGAAAGAAAAACAGAAAACTATCACAAAAAAGTCTTTCAGTTCTTTGAATCTGGACTATACATTGGGTTGTGCCAGTGTGGTCACTGCAAATAAAACAGAATTATAGAATCAGATTATCCACTATTGAAAGTAAGGCAATTTCTGCAGGTGCAATGAAAAAGAATCCATTACTAGTACCACCAACCCAAGTACCAGCTGATGAATACTTAAAATGGGCAACATCTGTGACCATGACCCAAGAACAAAGACTTCTTCAGTTGACCCAGATTATATTTTAATTTACCCTAAATTTAATTTATTGATTCATCATAGACAATTTCCTCTGATTTGATTTCAAAACTAGTTTATATGTGGAGTAAATAAATTATATATATCCATTGTTTGATAATGAGGCAACTTAAAATAATATTTCTGGAAAATGAGCTTGCCTTGCCCTGAATTCCTTTTCTTGCCTTTAACACCATCTGTAGTTATCTCCACATATCTCAATATGTTTCTTTGGATTCAAACACCAGCACTGGAACTAAAAGAACCATGTGTGTGTTTGTGTGTGTGTGTGTGTGTATGTGATCTAAAAGAACCGTGTGTGTGTGTGTGTGTGTGATCTAAAAGAACCATGTGTATGTGTGTGTGTGTGTGTGTGTGTGTGATCTGTGGGAAGCTACAAATTACTGTAATCTGTTTATTAATATTATATTACTAAGTTTCTGTCGTTAATGACAGTCATGGGATATTACTCAGTTTCCAGTCACAATATCTTGATAAACCTATACTTTGTTGTGTTTGAGTATAAACCTTGAAGCATTCATTTGATACACATCTTAATATTATTGGTCCTCTAAGGAAATTTAAAGATAATGACTGCCTTAGATCACTAACTGAAAATACTGAGTTATTTAGAGAATAATGGGATGATTTTCAAGTCACGATGATATCACTTACAAAGAAGGTTTAAAATCCCTCTTTGAGGAAGGGGGACTACGTTCCTTGAGACCTAAATTATGCTTTGTAGCTTTGTGCATTGATCTTAACAGATATCTTTGTTTCAGTTTTGAACAAAACAAATATATCTGTCATCAGATCATAATTAAGACCCATCAACAAATATAACAAAAAAATTAAAGTCTCATCATAGCAACAACGTACATTTAAATGCAAAGATAAAAATGGAAAATAAATCTTTTCAAAATGAAAATGAAAAGTAAATCGGAAAGTGTTTTCTTCCTATTCTAGGTGAGACTAAGGCATTCTCATGCTTGTACATTTAAATGAATTTCTGCCTCCTTTTCAATGCAAGAAGAAGCTCTGATGTCACCATGTTATGCAGCTGCTTTGGACAAATGTTAAGACTTTATACAATACTCAAAGAAGACGTTTTTCCATGGAGACTTCTCCACAGAGCTTTTTTTTCCCCTTTGTATTCTACTGGAAATTTCACTCTAGTGGAATGCTATTTTCTCTTTTATTCTTATCTATAATTTTTACCTTCCTTATTATTCACTTTAATTCTGTCAGAATAACTAGCAATGAAGTGATAGCTTTGGAGTCCTGTCACCTGTGTTTACTGTCCAGTTATTTCATTTTCAAAGACTTGGTCTCTGCTAGTCTTTGTACTTCTTATCTATCACGTAATCAGTTAACACTATTGTGAAAAAAATTAACCATGTACATTCTGTGTACTCTATATTTTTCTTCTCTAAAAACCATGTTACTGTATCTAGCTGTATTTTTTTAATCCACATTCCACAACTGGGAAGAATTAATCAAAGTAGCATGCATATGTTGCTTTTCTCATTTTGTGTCACCCCATTCAGCCTTGTTCTTCCAATCGTTTAACTTTGAAAACATTCATTTTGACATTTGGAATACTGTTTATATTTGAAGAAGTCAACATATGTGTAGTGATGCTTCCAAAGACTCTTACTGTGGTTTTTTCTTCTCAGGAGCATTTATTGATAACTTATCTTAATTTTATGATAAAATTGCTTCATAATGAGCTTTTATATAACTACCTTAGTATCACTGATATTACTGATAACTACTGATATCAGCAGATATTTGAAAATAATAGAGTAATAGAGCACAGAATCCCCTGGAGAAGGAACTGGCAACCCACTCCAGCATTCTTGCCTGGAGATTCCCCTGGACAGAGGAACCACAGACTACGGGCTGTGGAGTCACAAAGAGTTGGATATGAAGGAGTGATTAACACACACAACAGAGCACAGAAGGGAAAACTATATCCCGTCTGTACAAGGGTAGGTTACATGCATACAGATGGGAAAGTTAAAACTGAAGAAATATTAATATATATGGAAGTATTAAAATATATTTCAGCACAAATCTCAGGTTTTCAAGCATATTGTTCTGCAAAATATTTTTTGACAAGTAAAATATCGGCTCTTCTCCACAAAGCTATGAGGAAAATAAGTCAGCTATACTGACATAATATTATTGTGTTTTGGTACCATAGGCCAGTAAAACAACTTTTTCTCATCTCTCATTTGAAATATCATTAGTTTATGCAAACTAATTTTAAATTGCTGTAACAATATGTATGATTTTAAAGCTGTACACATAGAGCAATTAATTCATCAATTTACTTGTTCAATATATTTGGCCAATGTATTATGAAAGCTTACAATATACTAGAAACATTGTTTTTTAAGCAATGAGAATATAGTGGTTAACAGGCAAGTAAAACACATACAACATTTTTAAAAAGACCTCTCACAGCATCTGCAGAATTACTTCAAGGCATAAGCCTACATTGCCCTATTTTAAACGAACTACCTTTTTATAATAGTTCCTAAAAGAAAGAAATACTGCTAAACACATCTACTGGACCTGTAAAAATATATAAATATTTTATATATTTTTTTCTTACAATAAGCTTAACCCTTTGAGATGGTATAATCATCTCAGTTCTCATAGACTAACTACAATTAGGACTCCATTGGTCTCATTCTAGCACCAGTATTTTGTAAAGGTCACATTGTAATAACTTAGCCATTTTTTCCCTGAAAGTAAATTTAACCACTATTTCAAGCAATTAATTATCTGCTTATAAGTTAACTGTTTTCTGTGAAAATCAACTTGAATGCTTAATTCTTGATCAATATACTTCTCCCATCAGCTGTACTTTGCTACTATCTGTACTATTGCTCAACATTTGACGTTCAGGAATGCATTTTAATTTTCATTTTAGGTGAACATTAGATGGAATATAAGAAAAAAGTCATGAATGGTTTTAAAAGTGATTTAGAGTTATCTCCTGTTTTGAATTACTGGGGTAATCAAGAGTTGATTTTAGTAAATTATAGCTGTGGTATACTAAATGATACTTCTCCGAAAGTGCAGTCAAAAGTAGTTGTGTACTTAGAATATCTACTTCTATATTTTTGTACTCACACTTAATTTGTAATTATGTCATAGCAGTTGCCAATTTTTACTTAAAAATTAAAAAAGAAATACACCTTACCCACTAACTTAGTACACCCTACCAACTAGCTTGTTAACTCTTTTTCTCCCCAAGTTAAAAATTCCATCTTGTATACTTAAATGAATATAAGAAAAGAAAGCAACTCTTTTGGTTACAAACAAAAAAACCCAACTCTGATGATTACTTAAGGATGTCAAAATGTCTAATCCAAGGCAGAGTAGAATCTTCTAGACTCAGGAGTGCAGCAATCAGAAAAGCTGAGGTTATTCAATATAATTCTATCTTCTCATTATGAATTAAGTATCACTGGAGAAGAAATCCATAAGCATTTATGCTTTCTTTTATATTTGAGGCAATCATCTTTGTCGGGCACCAGCCCCATTTTCCCCTAATGTGGGGCTAACTTAGATGTGGTCTCCAGAGAATCAGTGTGAGCTGGAAGCCACCCCAATTAGCACTTCCACATTGGAACACAATTCTAGTAGTCCAGTCCCCAATGACTTGTGACCAGAGCTGCACCATATGTTAAATAATGGCTAGGTATTCCTTTGCGGATATCAATCAGTAGATATGTATTAATATTAAACACTGTCTATGCATCCAACACTCCTTTGCTTTTTTATTTTATTTTGTTCTTTGAAGGAACTGATATCATGTTGTTGAGGCTATTGCCGCCTACTTAGGGGTATATATTGATACACATTGAAATAACGAGAGGAAGGAACCAGATAGTATAAAATTATTCTGTCATTCTTTGAATCATTTCTTGAAAATTATGTAACAAAAGAAAACAAAAAGTTGAATTTCCCCATGCCACCCCGTGATCAGTTTGTTTGAAAATTGAGAATATTATCTTAAATAACATATATTAAAGAGTGAAGTGAAGTGAATTGAAAGTTGCTCAGTCATGTTCGACTCTTTGTGACCTCATGGACTAAAGCCTACCAGGCTCCTCTATCCATGGAATTCTCCAGGCAAGAATACGGAGTGCACTGCCATTTCCTTCTCCAGGAGATCTTCCCAATCCAGGAATCAAACCCAGGCTTCCCTCATTATAGGCTGATTCTCTACTGTCTGAACCACCAAAGAGTAATAGACTTAAATTACAAACTATTGTAAAATGAATGATATTAATATGCATATATATCCAAACTTTTTATATGACCCATGCAGAAAAAGATGAGAAAGAAGAGATGAATAAGTGTAAAATAAAAAATTAATGAAACTGAATCAAGAAAAGTGTATTTAATTTATAAAATCAAAATCCAGTGTTTTTGAAGACTGATAAAGTAAGCAAGCTTGACAGGAAGGAGGAAGACAATATTTATGAAAGAGATTTTCAATGAAAAATCAAACCTAATTGTAAATTTAGATATATAAATGTAATGGATAATTTTCTGTTGATTAACAAAAATGAATAGGAAGAATATCTGAATATAGGATAAAATAATTTTAAAACATGGCCAAATATCTGTCCCGGAAATGATCTATCTCAGTTGAGTTTTAAAGGATCAGATAATTACCATGTTATATCAATTATTCTAGAAAATTAAAAAATGAAAAAGTTTCATAATATATTCTCTTAAATATAGCCTAACTCAAATAGTATAACCAAATATTGATAATAAAAAGGAAAAAATAAGAAAACTCTAGGCCAAGATCATTTAAAGAGAGGTATAAAAATTCTGTTTGAAATGTTTTCAAATTGAATTAAAGACTGCAATAAAAATTTTAGAATTATATTATAACCAGATGTTAACAAGTAAGGATTATATTAGGAATGCAAAGATAGTTCTTCATAAGTATATACTACATTAAGGTGAAAATGTATAATTACTTTTGCAAATACAGATAAATTGTTTTATAACATTTAATACTCATTTCACATTTTAAAAGCATAATACAAACAAAATTATAGTGTAAGAAAAAAAGAAGAAAAGTTCTCCCCTAGATACCTGTTAAAAACCTAAATCAAACATAACTGTATTTAACAGTTATGCATTAACAACTAATTCATTCAAGAAAAAAGAAAATCAGGCTGCTGCTTTTACTGTTGCTATGTGGTATTCTACAAAAGATCTCTACATTGCAATAAGACAGGATAAATAAGGGACTTGCTTTTTTACACAGCAAGCACTTACAGATTTACTCATATAAGTGTAAGCGTTAGTTGCTCAGTCATGCCCGACTCTTTGTGACCCCATGGACTACAGCCCACCAGGTTCCTCTGACCATGAGATTTTCTACTAGGCAAGCATACTGGAGTGGGTTGCCATTTCCTTCTCCAGGGGATCTTCCTAACCCAGGGATTGAACCTGGGTCTCCTGCAGGCAGATTGAACCTGCAGGCAGATTCTTTATGAACTGAGCTACAAGGGAAGCCCCTTACTCATATAGGTCTTGCATATTTCTTGTCATAAACTATAAGGTTTTTGTTGCTATGGTAAATGGAATATTTTAAAATACAATTTTACTGGGCATTGCTAGTGTATAAGAAAGTAACTGATAATAGTATGTTGGCTAACTGACTTATTAGTTCTAAATTTTTTCAGTTAATCTTCTATGGATTTCTAGGTAGACAGTCATAATTAGCAGAGAGAAAATAATGGCTTATTACAGCTCAGTCATTAGGAGAGTCATTTTCCACATATTAAAAAGAAATATTGTTTTTAAAGTTTAGTAAGACAATTAACTTACACTTTAGGAAGAGCCTGTGTACCATATGGTTTGCCTAGAGTAGAATAAGATTCGCTCTCTAAAGAGCTCTTAAAAAAGAAACAGATTAATACTTCTTTGGAATGAATCAAATAAACTGATACAAGAATGGAAATGGATGACTTTTTGGAACTATAAGCTCTTTTATAATTATGCCTATCTTACAGACACAATATAACTTCAGTTCCTGGACTCGCGTAGCTTATTCTGCTGCTCTATTTTACAAATCCTGCAATTGGAGTGCACTGGGAGTTGGTGACTCTCAGAGAACATTAAAAGATCTCATTCTAATTAAATTCAAAAATAAACTGAAGAACCAAGCACAATGCCCATGTATTAATTTTAGGGAAGCTGTCCTTTCCAGAAACTAATATATTTGTTTCAACTTCAACAGCACGTGGGAATCCACATTAGTAATCAGGAAATTACAACATCAAAGTAAAAATATGAAAAATCTTAAGGAATCTTTCAGCCAGGGTATGATAAGTACCTACCCCCACATAGGATTCATTTGTAATAATGACCTTTAAAATAAAAGCCACCAAATTCAGTATCCCTCTTCTTTGGAAAATAATTATTAAACTCTGACAGAATCTAGTACACAAGCTTTCCTTTAACTGTAGGTCATGTGAAATCACTTCATTTAATTCAAGTGAAATATTTTCAGATTTGTTTATACCATTGTTTAGACAACAAGATTCTTTGATAACCTTTCAAACTTTATGTTTCTAGGCTATGCAGTTCTTGCTTTGTCAGGAAAAATATTTTGCTGCAGATCATGTTCTAAATGTGGTTTTGATTTGTTTAGTTTTGAGAAGATTATTGTGGAGACATTTCAACAGTCTTCTATCATGAATTTGTTGATGGATTGTGTGTGTGTGAGAGAGAGAGACAGAGAGACAGAGATGCGGAGTGAAAAAGAGAGACACAAAAGTGGAAAGAGACAAGCGACAAAAAATAACTTAAGCTAGGGGTCCCCAACCCCCAGGCCAAGAACTGCTGCTGGTCCCTGACCTGTTAGACAGCAGGCCACACAGCAGGAGGTGAGCAGTGGGTTAGCAAGCAAAGCTTCATCTACATTTGCAGCCACTCTCCATCACTCACATTACTGCCTGAAGATCAGCAGTGGCATTAGATTATTAGACTATTAGATTATCATAAGAGCACAGATTCTACTATGAATTGCACATGTGAGGGATGTAGGTTGCACACTCCCTCCCCTACACCTAAGTCCGAAGAAAAATTGTCCTTCATGAAACCAGTCCCAGGTGCCAAAGAGGTTGGAGACACTGACATAGAGGACCCCTAGCAGAGCTATTAATATCCACTTTTTAAAAAAATTTTCTTAGGAATCTATCACTTCAGTCTTCTATCCAGCAGAACAGGAACTTTACCATTGGCTTAATTAGAACATTGACATTAAAAAATAATGATTGTGGTAGTAGAGTGCCAATTTTTAATAGTACTTTTCCCTATTCCTGATGACTGAAACTTGGCATGACTTGAAAGGATAAAGAAAAATCCAACAGTGCTTTAATCTGTCCTCTTAGGGCTGTTCTGTGTATAAAGCCATGCAGGGTACCATCATACATCAAAAATTCTAGAAGAATCTCCTGGACATTATCAAGCAAATTCTATTCCCAGCCCCAAATAGGAATAATATGCTTTGAAAGATTGGGTGAATTATTAATATAAGCCCCTTGGAATTTCATGGAATCTGTCCATATGACATAATGTCAAAATAGAAAAAAAAAAAAAGCAGAATGATTAGATGTGTTAACCTTAATAGAAAATAACTTTATCTTTGATATTACTACTTGAAATTTTCAATGTTGAGAATTCTTGCTTCCACTGAGGAACTTTTATGTAAAAGTATTCTAATGCCATCAAATCATTCCTATCTGGCTCACGGTTCAGTTCAGTTGAGTCACTCAGTCGTGTCCGACTTTTTGAGACCCCATGGACTGCAGTACACCAGGCCTCCATGTCCATCACCAACTCCAGGAGTTTACTCAAACTCATGTCCTACTCCACAGTCAATCTTAAATTTAAAGTTATTTCTAGTGATTAGATAATCAAGAACATAAAGTGTGTAAAAATAACCTTGGCTCAAAGTCTAATTTATAAGCATTTTTGTGCTACATGTATCTGCTTGACTTGGGGATAGTGAAAAATCACAACTTTAACAGAAGCAGCTGACTAGTTATGTGACTTGCTTTAGTAAGTGACTTATTCTTTTTGGACCTGTTCCATCATATACTAAGTGAGACCAAAAATATTACTAGTTCTTCTTGCCATAAGATTATTATGAGTATTACATAAAGAATGTGTGTGAAAATACCTTGAAAATTGTAAAGCATTGCATAAATCATGCTTGTTACCTTATGACTGCTGGTATGTATGTAGATCTATATGTCTGTAGCAAAATCTCCAAAACATGACTTTTATCCACATGTATAATCAAATTAGTTTAAAATTTAAGGAAAAAAAATCTTATAGAAATCCATTTAGACCCAAAGACTTTGTGTGTGTGAGTGTGTGTGTGTGTGTCTGTGTGTGTGTGTGTGTCTGTGTGTGTGTGTGTGTCTGTGTGTGTGTGTGTGATCAGCCAAAGACTTTAAGAGAAAGCAAACCAGTTAAAAAGTGACCACTTTATGGGCCTATTGAATCTACTTCCATAAGTGGGACTGGGAAACCCAAAAGAGTAAGATGAGGCATGATGAGAATCAGTCACAGCAGAGAGCAGGCTTCTATTTCTGACATAAAAATTACAGAATATAATTGCTTTGGTAGAACTTTGATAATTATGTAATCCAAATCTATTATAGTGCCCCAGAACTTACCCTAGTGAGCATTCAATAAACATCAAAGCAAATGAATGTCCTGGAGGTGACTTACCAAGGTACATAATAGAAGCAGAACCCAAATTGAGCCCAGGACAGGAGAATTCCAACCCAGAATTATTTACATGCAGCCTTCTGTTGATACAGATCACATTACCTTTGCTTACAGAAAGATAGAGCCATAGTGACTAGACACCTGAGCCTATTTTCTTTTCACTAAATTAGGTTTCAAATTGAATGCTAAGAGGGTCCAGACTCTAGTAAGAACATCCCTGTTAGTGACCATGAAGTGTTGACTTGTGTATAGATAAAGCTTAGAGCATTTTAGGTAAACGAAAGATTCAATGTGACAATAAGATTAGACTCCCAGGAAAACTAGATTCTCAGAAGCTGGAAAGGGGCAATCTTGAGTCTAAGATGCAGGATCTGCCCTTGAGAAGAGACCTTAAATAAATGTCTACATCTCTAGAGAATAATAGATGCGTATTCTGTTTGACAGTAAATGCCCTGTATTCACACTGTTTAGTTCTGGACTTTGTTTTTAGTATATGTGAATACCAATATATAAACTAGAAATTGTATACACATTTATTTAGGAAATGATATACATATCATTACATTAAGTGCATTGCTACTAAATGTTTTGTCCCACAATTGATACTATTAGTCATGCTTAGCCAAGGGGAAATAGTTTAAAAACTGTTTCATGTTCAGCCAATAAGCATTAGTACATAAGACTGCCAGCATTATCTTTCCACAGTCCAGTGTACTTTGCAACCCATGGGGTTATGCCTTTGGAACTTCATTTAATGTTATTTATTTACTGCCTGACAGCCTGTTTTGACCCTTAAAAGTGTGCAAATAATAACTCACAAAGACTAAAAAATAGTATATTTATGGAAAGTCATAAATGCTTAGAAGTGGTTAATAATATATCATGAAAACTTGTAAAGTACAGTAGTGCAATACTTAGAAATTTGTAGACTTACACTGTATTTGAAAAGATATACTGACAATTAGTGAGTTAAGCATGAAATGTAAGAAGTTAGAAGACAACATAATTAATACGAAGAAAGAAGAAAGAAAATAATTTATATTAAGATAAGATATTAAATGAAATAGAAAGCAAAGAACGATAGAGAGATAAAGCCAAAAGTTGGTTCAAGCCTCAGGAAAGCTTGATCAAGAAAACAAGTACTAAAATTGAATAACATTAAGTATGAGAAGACTTTACCATGGATTTACCAAGGATGAAGAGCTTGTAAGATAGTAATATGAACACTGGAATATATTACCTAGCAGAGTTGAAGACATAAGTAGCATACAAATAGCAATTCCATATTGTACAAACTCTAGGAAAACCCTCACACGTCCCCTCTTCAGGCATGCTCAGACCTGAGCCCTCCTGGATCCGTGGCAAGGCACCGTCTCTGCCTGCTCACAGCTGCTTTGAACTGGAGTTGCTGTGTCACAGAAAGGGAATTAAGCAAAATTACTCTGGGACCGTAGTGCCCTATGCTTGTCATGGACAAGTGCTAACTTGGTTTCCCAAGAGCTTGGAAACACCAGGAGGAGAGAGGGCTGCGATGCCCTGGAAAGAGGAACTCTCCTGACTGCTCTCCGTGCTCCCTTCCTCGGCATGCTCAGAGGAGGCAAGACGCGGGGCAGGGCAGCAGCCCTGTGATGCTGTGATTCAGGCAGAAGATCCATGTGAGCATACTTCCTACTTAGCGATTTTTATTCCGGGGATGTAGTTACAGACATCTGTGTAACTGTAGATATGCTAAAACCTATTTGCAAAAGGAGTCCTTTGCTCCTGGCAACTTTACTGAGTAATAAATTACTATTAAGTTATGTTTTTATTGGGGCTTCCCGGGGCTTCTCTCATAGCTCAGTTGGTAAAGAATCCACCTGCAATGCAGGAGACCCTGGTTTGATTCCTGGGTCGGGAAGATCCGCTGGAGAAGGGATAGGCTACCCACTTCAGTATTCTTGGGCTTCCCTTGTGGCTCAGCTGGTAAAGAATTCACCTGCAATGTGGGAGACCTGGATTCAATCCCTGGGTTGGGAAGATCCCCTGAAGAAGGGAATGGCTACCCACTCCAGTATTCTGGCCTGGAGAATTCCATGGACTGTCAGACACCACTGAGCGACCTTCACTTCACTATGTTTTTGTATTATTATGAGGCCATTCTAAGTTAAACTTTCAATCTGTATCTGTATCCTCTCTCCCTAAGGATAAGACTAAATTCCTTTTTCAGAGTTTAAAATTCTCTCAATCATAATTACTTATTGTGAAATGCTACTCAGAATACACAGTAACTCTTATGTTGCAGAAAATTCTTTGAAAGATGAAATATTCTCCTCTTCTATTTAAGAATGAACAGTCATCCAGAAGTTCTTCCAAACTTCCAAACGGGATCCTCTCTTCCAGTCGCGCATGCTCAGTTGCTCAGTCATGTCCAACTCTTCGCCATCTGGTGGACTGTAGCCCACCAGGCTCCTCTGTCCTTGGATTTCCCAGGCAAGAATACTGGAGTGGGTTGCCATTTCCTGCTCCAGGAGATCTTCCTGACCCAGGGATTGAACCTACATCTCTTGTATCTCCTGCATTTGCAGGTGGATTCTTTACCATTGTGCCACTGGGAAAACTTTTTTCTGCACAGTATGGGTGTTAAGCCCCCTAATTATTAAGATCTTGATCTTAGAAAGCTTCTTCTTTAAGGCCTTAGCAGATAATTACTGCCATTGGTGATTTTATAGACTTTATTGTCTTGGATTTTATAGAAGGCAGATATTTATTTATTTTCTAATCTAGAAGTGACCTAGGGATAAATATAAGTTGCAGTTTATCTGTTCTTTCCTTTTACTTAAAGTGTTGCTATTGTTAAGTCATTTATCTTTGTACTTTGTGTTTAATAAACACAGTTCTCTTTGGAGTTAGATGACAAATGCGGTTCCTCAGCTAGACAGAGAATAACCATGTAGCATGTAAAGTTCTGACAAATATGGCCATAAAGTTTAAAAATGACTTTTAAGATAAGGAATTTTTTCAAAAGTAGCATAAGGGAAATTATTTTCATAGTTACAAATCTTGTAGCATCACTGGCCAATAAATGCAGTTTGATACATTCTGTATGTAGATTTTTATAACTTCGTTAATCTGGAAGGTCTTCTGGACAACAGATTTTTTCAGGCAGAGGCTAAATGGGATCTTGATGGAATATTACAGATCGAATATAAGCATCAAATGAGTGATTTAATTAATGATCTTGAAAGTTATTTCTATCTCTGAGAATCTCTAGATATATTGCAATGAGAATATTAGAGAATTAATTCAAGGACCTGGTGGCCTAATTTGACCTATGAATTTAGAAAAGTTGTTCATATTTTTTTTTCAGCTACCCTATTAGAACACCATAAAGTTATTGAACAGTAACACTATACAAAAATAGAATTGAGTTTAATGTGTTCCCAGCACCAGCATATCGTGGACAGTCTCTTAAAGGCACAAGTAAATTGTTCTGAGGTTGTGGACAAGACAAACCACTGAAGAGACCCTGAGTGACTAGGGCATTCAGTTAGTTGTGGTTCCTGTTAGTGAGGAGAGAGTCAGTTAACTGCAGGTGACCAGCAATCAAGCCTCCAGTCCTGCCTGATTTCTCAGGAGTGCTGTCTCTTGTATTCTTCTCTGTCTTTGATGCTCCCTCGTGGACAAACTGTAAAATCTACCTCACAATCATGATGTATCTTGTACATCTTTACAAAATAAACGGGGGTGTTTTTTCAGAAGAGTCAATTCTCCCTCAAAAGAAAATTTTCATCGTTTTATGTCTTAAGTTGCATTAACTTCAGTGTTACTACTGGGGATTCACTGAGTTTCAGAACAGTGCAATTGATTTGGGATAAAAGACTTCAAACTTTAAAAAGCGATTAATGTATTTTTCCTTTTACCCACAGGTCTACCCACGGATAGCGCCGGCATTTTGGCACTACCTGCGGGTAGAAGTGAGTAGCGGGTACTTGAATTCTCCCACCCTTGCTCCTTGCACTCTGCTGGTGTGGTCTGACCTAATGTGCCCATTGGTTTAAGATGCCGTTGCCATTCTGTGTACACGTGCTCTCACGTCGCCACCATGCCTTAGAGTCGGGTCAGAAATCCAAATCGCCAAAAATACAAATGCAGTTTATATAAGACAATCATCATTCTCAATAAATTGCCAAGTCAAGGCCATATCATATGCATCATAATTGATAAATAACTAAATGCCAAATTATGGAAAACCATGCTTGTACCACTTTTTAATCAATAGTTTTGATAGAGCATAATTCCTCAGCTTAATTTTGCAGTGTCTCCAGGTAAAAGTAGAATAACTGCTTCATTCCCTTTCTCTTCTTTTCTTTGTCCCCAGGAGCATGAGCAACTCACCTATTCTTCCACGAGGTCCAAGGCTCCCAGTGTCATCGTCACGGGTCTCAAGCCAGCCACCAAGTACATTTTTCATATCCGAGTGAGGACTGCAACAGGATACAGTGGCTACAGTCAGAAGTTTGAATTTGAAACAGGAGATGAAAGTAAGTTGCATACAAAAGTGTAAAGTAAGTTGTTCATTTAAGTGTGGTTTCAGTCTATCCTGATAGCTGAAAATCTAATGTCCCAAATTTTGAATAGTCTCATTAAGCAGAATTCTATTCATGTAAATACTCATAGTCATTTCAGTTAATGTGTTGGGGCTATCGTTAAATATTTCCATGAAATGCCTTGCTCTATCACAATTGTAATGTAGCCCAAATATGTCTTTTTATGCAGAATTCATCACTCAGAACATAACATAGTGAGTCTCAGTGGATGGTGTTTGCCTAACTGTTCGCCAGTCTCGTCAAACATTAGTATCATAACATGATACTAATGAATACTTGGAAGAGAGTAAAGCCATGGGCAAATGATTTTAGCGGTTAGTTCAAAATTCTGCAGGTTTGGCTTGTTCAATTCAGTTCAGTTCAGTCACTCAGTCGTGTCCGACTCTTTGCGACCCCATGGACCGCAGACACTAGGCCTTCCTGTCCATCACCAACTCCCTTATATTAGATCAATAAAAACAGTGGTCAAGAGACAAACTCCACTGAAATGCATTTCAGTTTAAATATAGGTGCATGGGCTTGATTAGAACTCAATTTCATAGCCTCAATATATTAAAAACTAAAATGAGAGATAAGTAAAAGTGTTCCACAGTCATTTAACATGGCATTAAATGTCATGTTCATTCTAAACCCAGATCCACTATTCTTTTTTTTTGTTAATTTTAGAAATCCATCACATTGCTATCTTTGTAAGGATGATATACAAGGTTTTTGCTATTTACTTCAATGGAAAAATATCTAACTATTTAATTACAATAAAAACATATTTCTATCATTGTTAAAATGCCTATATTTGTATAAAAATTCAATAACAGCAATTTTATTATAAAAATTCTTACATAAGAATTATAAAAATTCTATAACAATAATAATAGCTACCATTTATTGAGCCTCTCATAGATGCCAAAAATGATGTGCAGTATTTTACATGTATTATCTTATTTGAACATTTCAACATCGAGTAAGACCAGTATTATTTTCCTAACTTTACTTATGAGAAATCAGAAGCCTAGAGGAATTGAGCAGTTTGCCCAGATTCACATGGCTGATAAGAAAGCTAAGCTAGAATTAGACACGGAAGGATGTCTTCTTCCAAGGCCTGTACTCTTAACTTCTCCAGCATCCTGCCAAGTCCTTTTGTTTGATTATAAGATGCTAATGGTAAGACCACTAATTAGATAACAGTTCCCCCAGTTTATCACTCCTGAAAAGTGAGTACCTTACAAAAATTATCTTTTTAGTTCTGACAAGATTATAACTCATTTTAGAAATTAAAGTAGCTTTATCCAAATCTGATCATCAGTAAGTGGAGGTACAGGATTAAAACCTTAGGTGTGCCTGACAACAGCAGACCGCAAAAGTCATGAATGACTGACTTGTAAATGTCACGAAAGTGACTTTTATTCTACCCTGGAAGAGACATAGTGTTTGAGACGAGTCTGGAAAAATATGTTTGTGTAAACCTGGATTTTGGGTGCACAGAGTGACTCCCAAGTCAGTTTACAGCCTGAAGGAAAATCATTTAAAGGATCATTTTTTATCTAGTTAGCTTTAAATTGTATTTTCAAAGCATGCTGTTTATATCCAGAAGAGAATTTCAGTGAATAATGTCATAGTAGGGTATGGGTAGGTTTACTATAAATTTAGGAATATAATGATATGAATCCCAACTGACAGGATCAGTCTTTTTCTCTATACACTCTCCTAGGGCATCTTTAAATCTTTATCGCTTTTGTTTTCCTTTAGTACTGTCTGAACTATTGTAATGTCAACTTTCTTTTAAGTTCTCTCTTCTGTATTCTGTTTAATTAACTGACTTCATAATGCTTAGAGATGGGGTGTGAAGTGGGGAGGTGAAATTAGTTACTCTCTCATTTGATACAGGTTCACATTTTTTGAAGTAAGTAAAATAAAGTAATTTACAGTATAATCCTCTCTAGCCATATCTATTTTACTTTGTTCAACATTTAGTTTACTAAAAACTGAGACAGCAATATAAAATAAGAAATAATTCCTTTCAAAATCATGATGTTCTGAATTAATTACTTGTGCTCTACAAACACAGTGCAAAAGCTATCACCATGATTCCTCTTGCTATTTTAGACTAGTGGTTGGATTTTTTTCTAGAGTCAGAATATACGAGTGAAAACTGACCAGCATGTTGAAAGAGTACTAATTATGACTGGTGGCACTATAAAAAGAGCCTCCCTGAACTATAGCTATTGGGATCCCCTTTTCCTAAGTCTATAGAGCAACCTCAGTATATATGTTCAGGAAGAGAGAGAGAATTGATTGATAGATCTATGGATAAGTAGATAGGAAGTCAGTCATATTTTGTTACAAAAGGAAAGCCTTTTACGTTTTGATTCTAACATTTGATATGCCTGCCAGTCTCTCTTAGGACTAATTACATATAGCTAAATATTTTAAATAATATTTTCACTAATAGCATTTATTGAATGGCTATTATGTACAGGCCTTTTTATTAGGCACTGTAATTGACCCCCCCCCCACCATCTTTTTGGAATAGATTTAACAAATTAGAATAAAATACAGAATTGGTAGTAAGAAATAATAACATGAATATTCCATGTGGATCTTTTTGAAAGATGCGTGAAGGATAGATAGGTGTTAGTTACAAGCTCTCTAATATAAGAATTTTCTCAAAGTTAATATAAAATCCATATTATGCTCCAAAGTATCAAACACACACATGCACACACATGTACACTATTCAAGTACAGGCCTTTTTGGCTTCTATGGATGAAACAACAGAAAATTTTATCTGCCTCATATTTGTTTTTAGTTCTGAGCTTATTTTCTGGAGAAAAATGTGCTTCTTTCAAAAAAGAAAATAGGAGAATTAAAATGGAAAATTATTTTAGTTCAGTTCAGTTCAGTTCAGTCGCTCAGTCGTGTCCGACTCTTTGCAACCCCATGAACCACAGCACGCCAGGCCTCCCTGTCCATCACCAACTCCCAGAGTCCACCCAAACCCATGTCCATTGAGTTGGTGATGCCATCCAACCATCTCATCCTCTGTTGTACCCTTCTCCTCCTGCCTTCAATCTTTCCCAGCATCAGGGTCTTTTCCAATGAGTCAGCTCTTCACACCAGGTGGCCAAAGTACTGGAGTTTAAGCTTCAGCATCAGTCCTTCCAATGAACACCCAGGACTGATTTCCTTTAGGATGGACCGGTTGGATCTCCTTGCCGTCCAAGGGACTCTCAAGAGTCTTCTCCAACACCACAGTTCAAAGGCATCAATTCTTCTGTGCTCAGCTTTCTTTATAGTACAACTCTCACATCCATACACGACTACTGGAAAAACCATAGCCTTGACCAGACGGACCTTTGTTGGCAAAGTAATGTCTCTGCTTTTTAATATGCTGTCTAGGTTGGTCATCACTTTCCTTCCAAGGAGTAAGCGTCTTTTCATTTCCTGGCTGCAGTCACCATCTGCAGTGATTTTGGAGCCCAGAAAAATAAAGTCAGCCACTGTTTCCACTGTTTCCAGATCTATTTGCCATGAAGTGATGGGACCAGATGCCATGATCTTAGTTTTCTGAAGGTTGAGCTTTACATAGCCAATAATATTATCCATATTCTTACAAACTGCTTGAAAAACCATATTTGATTCAATATTAACAAAATCTGTGAAAATCATACCTACATTGTTAAAAATAAATAATTTAATGATAAGGAAATAAAACATTTGTTTTTATTTAAAACACCACCAATACTTATCTGATATTCAAATGTATTTTACAGAAACAAAACATACTTTTTTAGGTTCATTTTTGAAACCAAAATAAGATATATCCTGCTATATTGCAGTCAGATTAAACACTTTACTTATATACTATAAGAGAGTTTGTGAAGCCATCAAAAGGTAGGAGAATCCATAGCTTTGAGCCAATTTTTGAAAGAAAACTGGGACTTTACATGTAATTTACCTCTTTCATTGCCTTAAAGGTTATTCAGATGATCCAGGAGACTTAATACACAGTCAGCATATAAACAACTCAGTTCTTTTCCCCTAAAAGATTAATTATACATTAAATTTTAACAAAATGTAAATTTAGGTTTTCCACTGGAAGCTACCTGAAGCACTTTTATAGCACAAAAGCCATATCTGTCAATATTTTACACTATTATTTACCAAAAGTAGTAACGATAGACTAGATTTATATCACTTAAATAACCACATAAAAATCATTATGATCAGCATTAACTAACCAAATTATAAATTACTGAATCATGGTGTTTCAAATTAGAACCTTCCGTCTTACACGTTTATACAAAATGTGTTACAATGATACAAATGAATAAATTTAATAGCTTAGTTATTTTGAAAACATCCATAAAATTTAGCTATTTTTAGTATGTTTTCATATTTAAGCAATTTGATTGGCTTTAACAATTTATGGATGGGAAATGATCCCGAAAATTAAGGTGCAAGATTGTGTTTCTAATTTCTTCCTTAATCTATTTTTCATGCCCTCATTTGACTAATTTTTCTGTACTCAACTTTCTATACACTTAAAAACTACAAATCATTAGATGTTTTCTACTGAGCAATATGTGAATTTCTCAACAATATTCAAGTCTTCTTCTCAGTCTTCTCATCTAATCCAAATTGACATCATTTCTGTCCTATCTCCCTCTAGTTCACATACACCCTGGGAAAATATATAAATGCTTCATACATGAAATTTTCTGACTGTTCATCATATCTAAGCTGCATCTGTGAGTTCCAACTGAGATATTCAGAAACCTATCACATTCAAAATGGTCAGTCTGCTCACATGCTACCCCGCCTAAAGTGTTTTTGATCAGTCCGGTGAGAAATAATCACTCTTTCCTCAGACTTTCTATGATATTTTATTGTGTCAGGGCTTAATTCTTCACTAAGTTGTTAGCTCCTTGAGGTCAAGAACTGTAACCTGTGTATCTTTGCATCTCATAAAATGTCTTATGCATAATTTTGAATATACATTTAATTAAATATAAGAAGAATGTATGATTTCAAAATACGGAAGAATAGCATGTTGCCTGCCAGTCAAAAAGAAAAGAATCAAATATTTTTCTTTGCCACAGGTAAGCAATGCTGCTTGCTATATTTTGGATAATAAGCTGTAACTGATTTGAATGGTGTAGAAATATGATGTATGCCTTTTTAGTTACAAATTAATTGTTAGTTCTAAAGTTTGGAGGCATTTGAAGTAGAGTAAAATGACTTTTTTTGTTCTTAAATAGATTTTCCTCCTTAAACACCTTTAAAAAAAATCTCTATTATGTTTTATCCAGTCTATTTGTTGAAACCCAATCTGGACTCCTTTAATTACCAAGGATGAAATTAGCTATATCATTATTAACAGGCGCTAGAAATTTGGGGATGATTATTAATGGTGAAGCATGAAGCAGAAAGAGGACCAGCTGACCCTGGTGGAGTAATAAAAAGTTAATTAATCAGGCAGGAGGCAGATTTCATATTTATGAGTCTGCTCAGAGGAGGATGAATTCCAGTATATGAGACTTTAATTTGAAATAACTTTCAATCAATAGCACACTTTCAATGTTGGCAGCCATACCTATCATTTAAATGCAAACATCAGTAGGAAAGGAAAATTTTCTAGCAGTTAGGTTGTCTGAATATACATTGTCCTACCTTATGATACAATGAAGACCTCTCCTAAGACTTTTTGCTGAAGCTAGCTAGATGCTTTTTCAGCATGTCATAAAAGAAATCCATACTTTGGTGATAGAAGTTTAAGGTAACTTCTAACGTTTATATTTTATAACAACGGATCATATTTATTGACTTATAATTAGGCTTCAAATACTATTTAATTATTTATGGCTACTAATATACTTAGAACCTTTGAAGGGGGTGCTATTATCAGGCCTATTCTATGGATTGGAAAACTGAAATATAAAGTTTAGTAACTTACCAGGTCCCCACAACTAGTAAGTTTTGAAATGGGGATATTACGGCATCAGGTCACTTTCATGCTCAGAATTTGGACTGAGTTCCCTTTCTACCCATTCAGTGTTTTTACTTTTCTTATTCAGGTTGGTCACTACTTCTAATTTTCTACATGATTATATTTTATTCTTACCTCCAATTTTCCACCCTCCTTTAACTAATGATATTCCTCCTTAAAATAATATGTGATTGATTTTCAGAAGACTGTAATTATTGACAAATCTTTATGCATTAACTTCAAAGGGTTATGTGTGTTTTAAAATAGATTTATTGATTAATGCACAGTCAGTTCAGTTCAGTCACTCAGTCATGACCAACTCTTTGCAACCCCATGAACCACAGCATGCCAGGCCTCCCTGTCCATCACCAACTCCTGGAGTCCACCCAAACCCATGTCCACCGAGTCGGTGATGCCATCCAACCATCTCATCCTCTGTCATCCCCTTCTCCTCCTGCCCTCAATCTTTCCTAGCATGAGGGTCTTTTCCAGTGAGTCAGCTCTTCTCAATCAGGTGGCCAAAGTATTGGAGTTTCAGCTTCAACATCAGTCCTTCCAATGAACACCCAGGACTGATCTCCTTTAGGATGGACCGGTTGGATCTCCTTGCCGTCCAAAGGACTCTAAAGAGTCTTCTTCAACACCACAGTTCAAAAGCATCAATTCTTTGGCACTCAGCTTTCTTTATAGTCCAACTCTCACATCCATACACGACTACTGGAAAACCCATAGCCTTTACTAGACGGACTTTTGTTGGCAAAGTAATGTCTCTGCTTTTTAATATGCTATCTAGCTTGGTCATAACTTTCCTTCCAAGGAGTAAGCGTCTTTTCATTTCCTGGCTGCAGTCACCATCTGCAGTGATTTTGGAGCCCAGAAAAATAAAGTCAGCCACTGTTTCCACTGTTTCCAGATCTATTTGCCATGAAATGATGGGACCAGATGCCATGATCTTTGTTTTCTGAATGTTGAGTTTTAAGCCAACTTTTTCACTCTCCTCTTTCACTTTCATAAAGAGGCTCTTTAGCTGTTCTTCACTTTTTGCCCTAAGGGTGGTGTCATCTGCATATCTGAGGTTATTGATATTTCTCCTGGCAATCTTGATTCCAGCTTGTGCTTCATCCAGCCCAGCATTTCTCATGATGTACTCTGCATATAAGTTAAATAAGCAGGGTGACAATATACAGCCTTGACGTACTCCTTTTCCTATTTGGAACCAGTCTGTTTGTCAATGTTCAGTTCTAACTGTTGCTTCCTGACCTGCATACAGATTTCTCCAGAGGCAGGTCAGGTGGTCGGGTATTCCCATCTCTTTCAGAATTTTCCAGTTTATGGTGATCCATACATGGTAGACCTAATGTGGCACTATAGAGGGTCAAAATGATGCAGTCAGTTTGATTACCTTATATGTGCAGAGACTTGTTGAAGAGTAACTATTTTCATAGAAAATAGAAGTCTCTTTTTAAGAAGCCTGCATTGACAAAAGAGATATTTTGTTTCAGATTTGCATGGATCCAATAAAGATTTTAAATGATGAGAACCTGGCTTATGTACTGTAAGACAGATTGAAAGCCTTAATATGAAAAATATTAAAGATTATAACTTTGCTAAATGGGCTGGAAAGAAAATCATTAACTATTAACAGGTACTTAGAAGTTGTAAAATGTGTATATCAATGTGCAGTGTTACAATTTGGATCAAATCTAAAGGGGAATGAACAATCAGCAATGGATCTATTTCTTAGAATATAGTTTTAAAGGCAATAACCTATAGCAACATAAACAAAAGTATGATTTCTCTGGGATATAAGTTGTCATTCCTTGACCAGAATTTTTTTTTAAATCAAGAGCCATTTCCTATTCATTTTTGTACCTTATGTATTGCTTTGCATGTGCCTGGAAATACAAAAAAGAAAGATAAAGATAAATAATATACATTCTCTGTCTTCAAGAAGCTCACAACTAACCTCACTAGAAGCTCTCATAACAGAGTTCTTTATTTATGTCATTCCTAAAGTCTAATTTTAATTTGACTTGATTTGAGATAAGATAGATTTTTTTCTATCAGCCATCATATAAATTGCCTGAATTTTTCTGTCAAGCTATTCAACTTTACAACCTTGAATTCTTTAACAGAGCAAAAAGCGTTCTTAAGACAGTTCAAATTGCTCTAAATTTAGTGAAAAATACATTCCTCATGTAATACTTGAAGATTTATTAGAGTCATTCTTTCAGCTACACAAATCAGCTTTATTGACTTATGTTGTGAAGTGACTTTTTTTTTAATGTCATCTTTTAGTTGTTGCAAAAGCATCAAGGGCAAAGTGAAGAAAACCTAATCTCTTAATATAACCATATGGAACCTATCGAGAACTACCGGTATGATTCTTAATTATGGTTGACCTCTCACCCTCCTCTGGTGCATTATCATGTACTATTCTCAAGGCAGGGGTGAATTGTGATGTCCAGTTATTGCTTCTATAATGCATTTAGGGTAATTCCGGCTAGTGTAGGGTGATGTCCAATGGCAATACATACATGTGGTTCTTACATCAAAGATAGAAACATATGATGTTGGGATCAAAGTGTCCTTTAGAAGCCATGGACTGCAAGGGTGATACAGCCTGGAGCCTTGGTTCTTGTCATAACTCTATTTCCTATTTCTCAATTGAATTCTATCCACCTGGTAATCTGTCATGTTCAGAGCCAAAAAAAAAAGTGAGTTGAATGAAAGAGTTGTCAAAATGTCCAAGTCAGGTGAAAAGTACTTTATGCAAAATATATAAATAATAAACATTATCTGCCAGTGTCAAAACATAAAGATATACATAGTTTGAATTTTATTTGCCACAGTACCAATATGCAGTAAAAATTTTTTAAATAATCTAATGCAACATCTTTTAACTGTATATTAACCCAACATAAGGCATTTATCTGTTTTTGCCTTTATCTTGTGGTGAAGTCACAATACTGAATGGACAGATATTTATAAAATAAACCCAGCCAGCTCTACCACGGCCAGTGTGAAGAATTAAGAAGCAGCTTAAGAGTTAAGTATTTGTGTTACACGTGACTTTTTCAAGGGAAGCAGTAGTTCAGTGAATTTAAACTGAGTAACAGGAATTCTTGGCAAAATAACAGGAGCCATTTAAAAGATTTAGCTGTGTTTACACAAGCCTGAGCAAGATATGTGTGAGTGTGTTACTGACTAGGCCACAGGCAAAGGAGCAAAGCGGAGCAAACTTGCCACCAGATATAGAAGAGCGGATCCACAACAAACTGAATTCCATGTTCTCTTAAGTGTTGGAACACTGAGCCTCCTTTGAAAATGCTTTTGCACTATAAGTATTTTTAAATTAAAAAATAAATAATTAATTAATTAAACAGTTATTTTATATGTGCTGTATGCAAAACAGGAAAGCAGAGTGAATGATTTTTTTTCAACAATAAGTTTCAACTTTTCTGTAAACAATAAACATTGTAATGTAACTTACTGAAGTTAGCATACACATGTATATATTTTTATATATGTGTATGTGTGCATGCATGCTAAGTCATTCAGTTGTGTCCACCTCTTTGTGACCCCATGGACTGTAGCCCACCAGGCTCCTCTGTCCATGAGATTCTCCAGGCAAGAATACTGGAGTGGGTTGCCATGCCCTCCTCCAGGAGATCTTCCCAACCCAGGGATCAAACCCAATTCTCCTGCATTACAGGTGGATTCTTTACTGTCAAAGCCACCAGAGAAGTCTAAGAATGGAGTGGGTAGCCTATCCCTTCTCAAGGAGATGTTCCCAACCCAGGAATCAAATTGAGGTCTCCTGCGTTGCAGGCAGATTCTTTACCAGCAGAGCTACCAGGGAAGTCCCATATATGTGTATCAGTTCAGTTGTTAAGTCGTGTCTGACTCTTTGTGACTTCATGGACTGCACATGCCAGGCTTCCTTGTCCATCACCAACTCCCGGAGCTTGCTCAAACTCACATCCATTGAGTCGGTGATGCCATCCATCTCATCCTCTTGTTGTCCCCTTCTCCTCCTGCCTTCAATCTTTCCCAGCATCAGGTGCTTTTCTAATGAGTCAGTTCTTCACATCAGATGGCCAAAGTATTGGAGTTTCAGCTTCAGCACCAGTCCTTCTAATGAATATTCAAGGCTAATTTATTTTAAGATTGACTGGTTTGATCTCCTAGCAGCCCCATATATACATACATAATATATTCATATATGATATACATATGTCCTACATTTATACACCCTTCCTATCCTCATTCTGAGATGAAGGAATAATATTGGCAATGTTTCCAATGTTGTTGCATGAGTTTTTATCCTTGGAAGTAAAAGAGTTTATTTCTAACTTTGATACAAAGTTTGTTCCTAAATTTGACATAATGAGAAGGAAAGTAAAGGGCACTTAAAAGGAAGCAGCAAACGCTAAAGCATGCATAAGAATGTTCAGTTGTTCAATTTATTTCTTCATTCCTTCACTCAATCAAAAAATATTAATAAGGGCCAGATATAGAGGCAAGCACTGGGGATTCAAAGATGAGAAGAATAAACTTGTTCCTGGCTTTCACAAAAGCTAATTGAGAGGTTCAGAAAATTACACAAGGTTACAATACAGGGTTACATGTGACGCTTCATGGAGCACACAGAGAAAAACCCAAATATGTCAAGGAAAGTTTCCAAAATAAAAAAACAATGCCTTGAAGGAGACTTTAAAGTTAAATAAAACTTCACTGTGGAAATTATGGGGATGGAGGGTGGGATGAGAGGGTTGGGGAATCTCTCGTGTGTGCAGGTAGAGATGAAATTGTATCAGACTTTCTAGCAACAGAAAAAAAAAAATTCAATATGCTTAGGACTGTGGTCCTCAAAGTGTGAATGCTGCACCAGAAACATCCAACAGCACCTGGGAACATGTTAAAAATTCTGCTTTTCAGACCCTAACTCACACCTAGTGAATCCGAAACTCTGGGGCCTGGGGTTCAACTGCGCATTCTGTTTTAACGAGCCCTCCAAATAATTCCAATGCATGCTTTACTTAGAAAACCAGCAACTTCACCAGAGGGTGAAAAGGATAGGGGTAAGGAATGACAGGCTGATGATCTTGGTATAGGAAATACAGGATAAGCGGCCGGGTTCATAGGCAGGGGCCATATCATGGCATCTGTTTATTATCTTACCACTGAAGCTAAAACCTTCTTGAGTTTTTATTTTTCTTCCAGTTATCTGTTGTTTTGGAGACAGAGAAGCCTGTCTGAGCAAGCTTTCCATAACTGACTTTTCTGAAACCATTGCTAATACATCTAATTACTTTATCACCTTTACTTCATCCACCCTAAAAATAAATCCTTCCAAATATATTTTCATTTTCATAACTATAGCTGTCATAACTTCCAAATTCCCTAGAGACGATTTTAGCCTTAAAAATTCACCCTTACAGAATGTGCTGGAACCTTGGGAATCATCCATTTCAATTCTAACACATGCTTGCTATCTGCCAGCATGTGAGTCTGCATATTTCTCCTTGACAGTTCATATTTGGTTTCTGGACTTTCAAGACACAGTGAATTATGACCTGCTCACCAGAGGCTCCTGAGAAAACTGGAGCTGAGCCATCCTATGCCACACCTTCAAATGAAAGTTGGTCAGTTGAAGAAGTCCTGGAAATTAAGTTATCTGGGACACTTCATGAATCTCGATATCATAGAAGTAAAGGTGCTATGTTAGCAAAGCAAAGTTAGACACCAAGATTAATGTGCCACGTGACTGTGTCACCGACTGGCCCCAGGCTAGGTTACTCAGGTGTATGTTCTAATTGATAAAGGGAAATGGTATATTCAGGTAGAAAACACAGAACTTGGTGTCCTGGCTCATGAGGATTCTCCACTATAGACTTTAATTCCTCATCAATTAAATAAAGGTAATGTGCCAAATTATCTTCCCTTGCTATAAAAATGAGAAACTTCCTTGTGAAGTGATTTAGCACTTGGGCCAGACCAGTCTGTATCAGAATCCAAGCTCTGCTACTCTCTAGGAATTAGACCCTGAGGAGGGCAGTTTAGTTTGTTTAAGTTTTAATTTTCTCATCAGGGCACAAAAAATGTATTCATTTGTTTGTACACTGATTCATTCAACAAGTGTCTGTGAGACCCCCTTCTGCATCTTTACTAAGTGCTATTCTACATGCACTTTCCCAGGAGGCACTAGTGGTAAAGAACCCACCTGCTAATGCAGGAGACATAAGAGACGTGGGTTCAATCCCTGGGTTTGGAAGATCCTCTGGAAGAAGGCATGACAACCCACTCCAGTATTCTTGCCTGGAGAATCCCATGGCCAGAGGAGCCTGGAAGGCTGCAGTCCATGAAGTTGTGAAGAGTTGGACACGACTGAAATGATTTGGCACACACACATTCTACGTGCTAGAAATAAAGCAAAACAAAGATTCCTGCTCTTCCATAGCTTATGGAAGGAGAGAAAGAGAGGAGAAAGACAATACACAAGCAGTAAGTATAATATTTAGAATGCCAGGTGATGCAGAGCTAAGGTGTGTTACCTCAATCTCTCCTTTAGGAGAGCACTCAGCTTTTTCTTTCAGCTCTTGGGAGCACTGCTTGCTGAAGACTCAACATCTGAATTCCTTACTGGGTACTGCCTCTGTTCAAAAGAGGTTATATGCCCCAGAGACAGCCCCCTTTCCCCAAGGGCAGCCAGAGTTGAAAACTTGCTTAATGAGGGATACAAAGATTAGTCTCATCACTTCAATTCAGGACAACTCTGAAGGGCCAGTTCAGCTCCAGAACTACCGAAGATTGGCTGAGGTCTTTCTAGCCACCACAGCACAGTTCAGCGACTCCATTTTCCCATTTCTGCTTCTCTCACTCTCCTACATGTCCATGCTGAGGTCACTGTTCAGTAAACCTATAGCATGCAGAGCCCCATAGAAGAGTCTGTGTCCCAGGAAACTCCCATCTAGGAAGGATGATGGGAAGTGCTCTGGAGAAGAGTAAAGCTGAAGCGAGGTTTGGGAGTGACTCCCTCCTGTTGTGGTTATGAAATGTTAACTCTCATTATAACCTTAATTATCACTGAACTTGGCAGCTGACAAAAATGTCATAGAAAAGGGCCTTGCCCTTGGTCATGAAGAAAAGGAACGATGTAAAGGAAAGCATAAAGAACAAGGACATTTTTATGATAGCAACTGATTAGAGCAATTCCATTTGGCAGATAGTTCACAGATACATAGACAACTAAAGAGTAGCAATGAAGAATTTTGGTTAAAAGCTCAAGCTTTGTACTGAATCCTGGATTTAAATCTTTTTTTAAAAACTTTTAATTTTTTTGTTGGGGAGTTTTTGTTGTTGTTGTTGTTGTTTATTCTCTGTTGTGTCTGACTCTTTGCAACCCCATGGACTATAGCCCACAAGGCTCCTCTGTCCATGGGATTCCTTAGGCAAGGATACTGAAGTGGGTTGCCATTTCCTTCTCTAGAGGATCTTCCTGACCCAGGGATCAAACCCACTTTTCCTGCATTGTCAGGTAGATTCTTTACCTTTGAGTCACCAGGAAGCCCCGTATTGGAGTTTAGTTGGTTAACAATGCTGTGATTCAGTTACCTGTATACATGTGTCTATTCTTTTTCAAATTCTTTTCGCATTTAGGTTGTTGCATAATATTGAGCAGGGTTATCTGTCTTATACTACTTCCTAGATATCAGGTTTGAGCAAGTCAGTTAGCCCCTGTGTCTCCGTTCCTGTGTTTGAAAAATGGGGAGAAGAACGCCATCTACTTTCTAGTGTTCTTCTGCACATACAGTATAAAATTCTTAGCAGATTATCCTGCCTCATATGGTTACAGCTCGCTAAGTATTGGTTATTAATACTGACTTTGAAGTGAAGTGTTAGTCCCTCAAGTCACGTCTGACCCTTTGTGACCCCATGGACTGGGGCTCGCCAGGCGCTTCTGTCCATGGGATTTCCTAGGCAAGAATACTGGAGGGGGCTGCCATTTCCTTCTCCAGGGGATCTTCCTGACCCAGGGATTGAACCCTAGTCTCCTGCCTTGTGCGCATACTCTTTACTGTGTGAGCCACTGGGGAAGCTCGATACTGACTTTACTGGCATTAATTTTCAACTCTGACATCCCGTTTCAGCAAATTCAGTACTATACTTAAAAAAACAAAACAAAACTATATTCTTCATTGTCTTCTTGTAGAATGTAGACATTCTACAATAGCAACCAAGTCATTCTCTGATTCTTCCGTCTGACATTTATTTTTCACGCCCCTTTTTAGCTTAGTTTGAGATTAGTTGGCTAGTTTTAGTGTTGATGTTTGCTTAATTTTTACAGGTAACATATAAGGATGAGTGAGATTACCCAAGGTGAGCTGACCTTCCAAGGCTTAAGCATTGAAGATTCAGCCAAGGAAGCCCCACACTTTAACTTGTGAGATACCAGTCCCATTGCAGCAGTATTATCTTGTGGACCCAAAACCACTGTCTCTCCTGTTTCAATGTAATCAAATTATTTATGGGTCAGGCTACCATTCATTTAAATATTTAAATTACAAAAAGTCAAGTGTCAACAGGCAGTGTAGCATAATGGTTAGAAGGTCATACTCAAAAATAGACTGTTTTTATCTAGTTCTGCCATTTCTATCTACATAACCATGGGCAGGTTACTTAAACTCTGAGCCTTAATTTCTCCAACAATAAAGTGAAGCTAAAAATACTACTATATCATATGACTGTTGTGAAAATTAAATGGGTCGGTACCTGTGAAGTGTTTAAAACTGGGAATGGCATATGAAAGCACATTAAAGTGTTTGTTATAGTAATTACTACCCTTCTTTTGAGGGAGACTCCTTCACTGAGTGCAATATAAATTTTTGAGTGAACCTGTGATAGAAAAAGAAAGGAAAAGAATTAAGAAGGAAGAAAAAGAATGTAATTCTGGCAAGAACGCTCACTTACAGTACCCTCTGTGGGATATTTTCAGTTTTCAAGTAGAAATGAAATGATTTATGTACCCATAACCACCTACCCCACTATAAATTTTTTTAAATTAAATAAATAACTAAACAAACGATTTCCTTGCAAAACAATATGCAACGTACAGAAAACCATATGTACCTGTATATTGAAAGCTGTGCTTTTGGCTCAGAATAGGTATTAGTTATGCTGCTGCCGCTGCTGCTAAGTCGCTTCAGTCGTGTCCGACTCTGTGTGACCCCATAGACGGCAGCCCACCAGGCTCCCCCGTCCTTGGGATTCTCCAGGCAAGAACACTGGAGTGGGTTGCCATTTCCTTCTCCAATGCATGAAAGTGAAAAGTGAAAGTGAAGTCGCTCAGTCGTGTCCGACTCTTCTCGACCCCATGGACTGCAGTCTGCCAGGCTCCTCCGTCAATGGGATTCTCCAGGCAAGAGTACTGGAGTGGGGTGCCACTGCCTTCTCCAATTAGTTATGCTATGACTTCTATAAGTAATAAGCATAGAATATCTTATTTGATGAAGGATTTTTACTTTTTCAAATTATGGAATAAATGCTGGTTGAGAATTTTTAACTTTTTATAAAGTCACAGTTTTGCTTACAAAAATGACTAGAAGGAGGCCTACTCCATTCTTTTCCAAATTAACCTAAATTGCCTGGCCAAACAGAGCACCAAGTGGAAACATACCAAGGAGATTTGGGTTATCTAATTGCTGTTAGCACATTCTTCTTTTTTCTGTCATGCTCTGTACTGTAACTCAGAATGCCTTTTGAATCCTTTTCAATTGTTGACAGCTAATTTCTGTCCATTAGAGACCTACTTCTCACTGTTTGTATTTATCCATCTTAGGAGCTGCATCTTTTTATAACCAGCTACCTGTCTTTTTGTCATTTTCTCTTTCTCTTCTTGCTTAACTGTCCACTGGGATGATAGATTTCAAATTATATTAAACATAAACATGTAGTTAAGATATGCAACTAACACCCATGGTCATTTTCTTTTAAATTATGCACCTTAACAATTGCTATTTACTTTTAAGGATTTTAAAAGTATATCTTTTGTAATTAGACTCTATCCTACCTTGAGATTATTAATAGAAGCAGGCAATATAAATTTAATGAGTTTTTGTTAAAAACATACTTTTGCATATGAAACTGTCTCTGTCACCATTTCCCCTAGTGTTCTTACTGCCTAAGATAGAGAAATACTTTACAGAAAATGAAGGTCAAAAGTAAGTAAATAAAAAGTTGATAGGGTAATTCTGTTCTTACCTTAATCAGTGGCATCCAGAGACTGCTAAGGCCTTAGAACTTGTATACATAAGAAGAGAAGGGGCGTCTTACTTGGTCCATATTTGCGAAGATAGTTGAGAGAGTCTTATATGCAACCCTAGCTTAAGACTTCCAGTAGCTTATACTCTGGAAATCAGGGGATTATGACAAGTGAAGAATGTCAATACTCAGTATGGAAAATAAAAGCAATTCGGCAAATCTTCAGAAGAGAAGCAATATAGAAAAAGTCACTGGAAACGACCTAGATTTTACACACCTCCATTGCCGGGGGTAAGGGGTGGTACTTAACACATGAATCAATCCAATAAACATATGGAATTTGGGAATTCTTCTCACGGGTTTTAAAGGAGGATAGAAGTGACCTCTATTGCACTTTTTGCTAATTATCTAGAATTACTTAAAATATTGTTTAACAGAATGCACCCAGACATATAAATAAAATCATTAATATCATTCATTAGACTTAAGAAAGAATTACAGTTAAAGTTACATTTCATTTTTAGGAATAAAGCTGAATGCTTGCAGCTGTAAATAGCATAACTTTTCCCACATGTATACTAACATATCTAAATTGTCCTTAATTTTTATAAGAATGCTTTCTCAGAAAGTTTGATTAACTAAACAGAGGACTGCTGTTTTTTTGCTTGCATTTCTCTCCCCCCTAAAAACTATTCAAGGCAGTTTAAAACACATATAAAAAATGTTTCATAAATTTGTACTAGAAGTAAAAGATTAGTTCCATAAAAACAAGAAGGAACAAGTCTTGTCTTGATAGTTATTACTAGCAATGTATGTGTGTACCATCTTTACCTCTGAGATTTCTGGCAGCAGCAGAGACTAAAGAGTGGTCACACTCTTAATATTAAGCCCAAATTCTGTAGGAAATATATAAGGAGGGAATTGAGATTAATGGCCTCAAGCAGAGTTTTTCTCACCAAATGCAGGTTTGTTTCATGTGATGTTTTCTGATTACAACTTTTAATAAAAGCAGACCTGACCAAGGTTAAGCACCACTGATTGAAGGTGGCTTTTCCGTTGGTACACCATGGGCTAAGTTAGCGAAAAAGAGATACAAGAATATGCCAGGTAGGACTAGAGTGGAAATGTGGGGAGTAAACCTAGTCTTCAAAAAGGGCTGAAACAAGAAATCAGAAAACTCTTGAAATGAAAGGCAGTCAGTCTTTCTCTTGGTCTACACAGCCACACATCTCTGTTTCTCTCTCTAAACACTAGTTTTACCTGTCTGTGTTCCTTTAGGAAAGGGTATCTATCTGCCCTATGGCTTGCAAATTTACATTTCCCCTTCATATCAATCATGGATTAAAATTGGCAAATGCTGTGAATCCTATCCCAAATTCCTGGAAGAGAGGCCATGAGTGACCCAGTTTGAGTCAGATCTCCATCCCTAATCCAATTCATGTCTGGGAGCCTGAGCCAGAAAGAACAGTCTTCCAAGACCCTACCCTTGGGTAGAGGCAGTTTTCAGAGACAGAACTGAAGAGATATCCTAAGAGATGCTTGAAAAGTGAAAGTGAAAGTCACTCAGTCATGCCCCACTCTTTGCAACCCCATGGACTATACAGTCCATGGAATTCTCCAGGCCAGAGTACTGGAGTGACAGTCTTTCCCTTCTCCAGGGGATCTTCCCAACCCAGAGATTGAACCCAGGTATCCCACATTGCAGACAGATTCTTTAGCAGCTGAGCAACAAGGGAACCCTTACTGAAATTTTAAGGCTAGTCTTTAATGAGTGCTTAGATTCTCTATTCTTGTATTGAGGATGATGGTGCTTTAAAAATAAGATGAAGAAGATGCAGAAATCTTTCCACTATTAAGGCCAAGATATCCAACCAATATTTTTGCTCATGTGAAAATAAAACCTCCCCACATGTGCACTGAAATGGGCGGCAGACAAAGCAAAGACTGTCCTTAGGAAGCGGATTTGGAAGTGCTCCCAGAGTTAAACATTCTGTAGACTGAAAGCCTAGAGTTTCACACCACAGGGTACTGTGGAAAGAAGATGATTCTGGCCTGGAAAACATTCAAAGCAGGTGTTCCAAGTCATCAAAAAGAAGCCCAAGGAGAACTGCTCCCATATATGTTGAGCTGCATAGTTGTTCAGCATGCTTTCTTGAATAAGCCATGGGAAAAGTATGTTGTACAAAATAGAATAGGTGGTCTAGTTTGTAGACTTTTGATCAATTACCTTTTGTCTATCAAAGAAAATGATTTTAGTTTTGATAAAGTTAATGATTATATAATTGTTTATGGCAGTAGTAAATTGGCAGAGTTATTTATGTCCAGAAATCAATTCTAGCTTTTGAAAATGAAACCCAGGTCATCAACATATTGAAATAGATTTATCATTCTGTCTACCAAGATGGCATATATGCAGTTTGTCTACAATCAGTATCGAATTGTGAAGATACTGATTTAAAAGATGAATAAATAAAACACAGTACTGGTTCATATTACATGAGATTGTTCATGGGTATGTCAGAAAACTTTTCCCTTTTTAGTTCACCATTTTTTAATTTTTTAACACTTTTAAAAGCTTTATTTATTTATTTAATTTTTTGGCTGTAGTGGGTCTCCATTGCTGCTCGCGGACTTTCTCTAGCTGTGACGACTCTTCATTGCAGAGGTCTCTCTTGTTGCAGAGCAGGAGCTCTAAAGTGCTTGCTCAGTAGTTGTGGCAGATGGGCTTAGTCCGCCACATGTGAAATCTTCCCAGACCAGGGAGCAAACTCACGTCCCTTGCATTGCAAGCCAGATTCTTAATCACTGGACCACCAGGGAAGCCCTAGTTTACCATTCTTTTAGAGCGTATTTACTGTTGTGTTTTCAGAATCATAATACTCAGCCTCAGTTTTAAGTTAACTTGATTCTCTAGGCAAGGATGTAAAAATTTAGTGAGAGGTCAATATGCAAAGCAAAGAGTCTTATTTTCTTGAAAATAATGGCAGTAAATAGTAGAGTAATACTGTGCTTAGCTTCTTGCTTCCAATACAGAATATTTAACTTGGAAACCTCACTTGTGGTCTCTGGGAAAGCATAACATAAATAATTGAGGGACACTCAGAAAATTGAATCAAGCCATAGTTTTGTAGGACTCTGGCCTTTTTAAAATTAGGGTTGCATGGAAACACTCCTATATGTAAAATAGATAGCCAGTGGGAATTTTCTGTATGACTCGGGGAGCTCAGACTGGTGCCCTGTGACACCCTAGGGGGCGGGATGGGGAGGAGGTGGGAGGGAGGCTCGGAGCGAGGGGACATATGTATACCTATGGCTGATTCATGTTGATGTCTGGCAGAAACAATGCAATACTGTAAAACAGTTATCCTTCAGTTAAAAATAATTTTTTAAAAAATAAATAAAATAAAAAAGGATTGATTCTCCTTAAATCTTTCAGAACCAGTTATCAGTTCAGTTCAGTTCAGTCGCTCAGTAGTGTCTGACTCTTTGCGACCCCATGAATCGCAGCATGCCAGGCCTCCCTGTCCATCACAAACTCCCAGAGTTTACTCAAACTCATGCCCATCGAGTTGGGGATACCATCCAGCCATCTCATCCTCTGTGGTCCCTTTCTCCTCCTGCCCCCAATCCCTCTCAGCATCAGGGTCTTTTCCAACGAGTCAACTCTTCACATGAGGTGGCCAAAGTATTGCAGTTTCAGCTTCAGCATCAGTCCTTCCAATGAACACCCAGGACTGATCTCCTTTAGGATGAACCGGTTGGATCTCAAGAGTCTTCTCCAACACCACAGTTCAAAAGCATCAATTTTTCGGCGCTCAGCTTTCTTCACAGTCCAACTCTCACATCCATACACGACTACTGGAAAAACCATAGCCTTGACCAGACGGACCTTTGTTGGCAAAGTAATGTCTCTGCTTTTTAATATGCTGTCTAGGTTGGTCATAACTTTCCTTCTAAGGAGTAAGCGTCTTTTAATTTCATGGCTGCAATCACCATCTGCAGTGATTTTGGAGCCCCAAAAAATAAAGTCTGACACTGTTTCCACTGTCTCCCCATCTATTTGCCATGAAGTGATGGGACCAGATGCCATGATCTTAGTTTTCTGAATGTTAAGCATAGTGACTGGTTAAGGCTGAGGTAAATGGTTTGGTGTTACTCAGAAAAGGCTTCAAACAATTTCAAGCAATGATCAAAAATTTACCACACAACTTATTCACTTTCAGGGGATAATCAAATGAGTTCTGACATAAAGAGTAGCAGGCTCCTATTAGATGCCTGGGATCTAAATTGCTTAGGACACAGCGCTTGGGTCCATAAACTGAGAAAAATTACAGTCACACCCCAACATTGCTGGTTTCTGTGACTTCAAAAGATACTTCTAATGAAGCCATACAAGGAACAACTGTAGTCTCAAATCTGCTTTATCATTAATGAGAAAATGAAGTAAAAGTCTTCCACAGGAATTTGTTTAGATCCAGATTTGGTGGTAATGAGTTTATAATTAGATGGGTTTAAATGGGCAGATTTTTCCACAATCTGATTTTAATATGCTGTCATGCTCAACTTGCCAGAAATGTCAGTTCATTTGTTTTTATTTTTGGTTTGTTTTTACATCCATGCAATTTTTATTAAGTCAGTGCATAAGATCTATTAAATATATGCTAAATAGGACTGATGTCCCCCTGAATCTAATCTGTCTGTTAAACAAAAAAGGAATCTTCAGACGGAGAATTTTATATTCTTTGTTTAACAGAAAGTTATTTTATAAAAGTAACCCTCCCCCATCCCATTTCACCTTATCTTTCCAATCCTATCCATCTAGTTGTGGGGAAAAACATACTCAGGAGGCTGTATTCAACATCAATTGAAAAAAAAAGTAAATGAAGATAGGAAATATCCAGCTCATGCAACATAATAAGCAATGAGAAATTTTGTCTTGGAAATATAAAAACCTACTTTTCTTGGAACTGTAAAGACCCACTTACTCTCCCTTTCCTGTGTATTAGGATATTGTTGTTAAGTAGTTGCTCAGTCATGTCCAACTCTTTGCAATCCCATGGACTGCAGCCTACCAGGCTCCTCTGTCCATGGGATTTCTCAAGCAAGAATACTGGAGTGGGTGGCCATTTCCTCCTCTGGGAGATTTTCCTGACCCAGGGATCGAACCCGTGTCTCCTGCATTGGCAGGTGGATTCTTTACCACTGAGCCACCAAGAAAGCTCATATTAGGATATGTATGTGGATAAATACAACTAAAGTCTTCCCTCTTTGGTTTATTATATTAAATAGGAGTATCAAATTCAAGTAACAAAACCCTCACTGGCTTAAATGAAAAGTGAAATTCAAGCTGAATCCAGGCTCTCCAACTATGTTCTCAGTACTTCCTCTCTCTCACTTCTGCTTTCTTCTCTGTTGGATTTATCTGCAGGCAGATCCTTCCCAAATATTTGCAAGAGTTTATATCTCCAGTAAGGCAATTTTGATGAAATTCAAATCTCCAGTACCTCTACTTCTGAACCTGAGTGTGAATGGTAACTTGAGAAAAACATAAGCACACTGACTGATGTCAGTTTAAATTTTCATGATCCACCCTTTGCCTCTCTCTTTCCAACCTCCAGTTTCAGCCTCTTGATCTATGTCTCAGACATCCCAAAGTACACCGCAACAACTCTTCAAGATGTTGAGCTATTTTGTGTCTCCAGATTTTTTATGTCATTTCTTCAAATAGAATGTCCCAACATCTATTCATCACCTTGGTGACTGCATATTTAATCATTCCAGTCAGAATCACCTTTATCAATCCTCTTTCACTTCTTCCTGTCAAGGTTATTACTCTCATGCTCTTATCACGTGACCTTCATACATACCTCCATTTTAGCAACAATTTTACTATACCACAATTAAGGCTTACATCTCTAACCCCTTCACTGCAGAGAAACTACTGAGAACAGGAAAATATACTTTAGTGTTTGTTTTTGTTTCCCAAATGCTTATTTCAGTGTTTAGCACATTCTAAATGGTTAGTTTTTTTGTCATTTTTGAATGGATAAATGAGTCAGTGAGTGAGAATTTCCTCAGGAAATCCTATGGAACGTTTTCTAAGTAATCAATGTGTGTTTTTTTCTCAGGATTTTTTCTAAAAAATAGATTCTAAATAAATCTTTTATAAGCCTTGCGAAACTTGTGATCTCTCTACATTTAATTACAAATCTGCTTCCCTCAAATCACACTGACCTTTATATTAAAAAGCTATAACCTCAGATGCATATATATGCCTGTACTGTGCTGTGTTCTGTGCGTAATCGTTCAGTCATGTCTGATTGTTTGTGATCCCATGGACTGTAGCCCACCAGGCTCCTCTGTCCATGGAATTCTCCAGGCAAAAATACTGGAGCGGGTTGCCATTCCCTCCTCCAGGGGATCTTCCCAACCCAGGGATCAAACCCATGTCTCCCACATTGCAGGCAGATTCTTTACTGTCTGAGCCACCAGAGAAGCCCATATATATAAATATACCTGCTGCTGCTGCTGCTCCTAAGTCACTTCAGTCGTGTCTGACTCTGTGTGACCCCATAGACGGCAGCCCAGCAGGCTTTCCCGTCCCTGGGATTCTCCAGGCAAGAACACTGGAGTGGGTTGCCATGTCCTTCTCCAATACATGAAAGTGAAAAGTGAAAGTGAAGTTGCTCAGTCATGTCTGACTCTTAGCAACCCCATGGACTGCAGCCTACCAGGCTTCTCCGTCCACGGGATTTTCCAGGCAAGAGTACCAGAGTGGGGTGCCATTGCCTTCTCCGATATATATACCTACCGTAATGCAAATACCAACTATTATTATTATGATACTTGTTGAACAGTATTTGAACATAATAGAGTCCAAGTCAGTAATCCAGGGAATTTGTGATATTTATAAGGAAATTCTCTTCGACACTTGATGGGTTTTTTTTTTTTTTAATGATAAAATACATATTTTGGGAACATGAGTATTTCAATTGCAAAGAAATGTTATCAAAGACCTATCAGAGCTTCCAATAACTATCTGAAATATAGACAATCAGAAATTAAATTCTTGACATTTAGAATGTTAACAATAGTACCAGGTGTTTAAATGCCTCAATCTCTTTTCACTGTTCTTTGATACTTGTCACATGAAGCCTACTGTAGCAAGGCATGCTGACCATTTATTAATGCAGACAAAAATTCCTTTAAAAAAAAAAAATGACAAAGTGTTTCATCATGCTGCACTACCTGCTTCTGCTTCTGCCTCTCCATCAAGTTGTACCAAACTCACATTTTCCAATTATCCCTGTATCATTTGGTATTTTTATCTGACAAGTAAATTAAGCTCATCCAAAAGAGTGAATCTTGAAATCTTTTGTGTCCCAATGTAGCCACAGTTTGAAGTACTGAATTGCATTGCTTCTGGAGAAATTACAGAACAGTGGAGGAAAGCACATATGTGAAATCATTTTCCGAAAAAGTATAATCCCAGCTAAGGGTCTTTATGTCAACAGAAATGTTTCATGAGTTCTATTTCCATTCAGCTGAGAAGAGAATTCAGTAACTGGCTCACTAGACTGGATCAGAGTCTCTTGCTATATTCTCTATCTCGTAAATCAATCTTAGGGATATTTTTCTTGTTGGTAGATGGCATCAAGTGTTGAATGAATATAAAACAAACATGTTAATACAATGTCAGGCCAAACCTCTTCTGCTAAATAGCAACTTCATTTAAAGCCTAGGCTGGGATATTTGAATGAAGAAATTTACTCACATTATTTTAATTTATTTCAGAGCATATTAAATGGCAAAATACAAAGGTATAAGGGAATTTTTGTGTCTCTAGAATATTTTAGGCATTAACAATACCAAACGAATCACATACGAAAGTCAGAGGCTAATATCTAGAATGTGTTCTTTATCACTTCTTTATGAAAACATACATTTATTAATCCCTATGTTTTGTAAGGCACCATGCTAACCCCATGTGATACAGAAAGGCAAATGATATTGCTTCTGCCCTCAAGAAGTTTATGATATATTTGAAATGGACCAAAAAAAACCCAGAAATCTTCAGAAAATGAATCATTTTTGATAGTTAAAGTTTGCAGACACAGGTTTGGTCTTTAAATTATTATTTTTATAATTTTTAAATATATTGAAGGGAACTTTTTTTTCTAATCATGCACCCACAAACTCCTGCCCTTCTATATAAAATATCTTAGACATATCCAGGCATGTTTTAGTTGACCTTGGCTGACCATAGTGATGTATTGAGTTCTGACATAGTGAGTCCATTGGTGCTCCTTGAATTTTGTAGGGCTGTTTGATCCTAAACTCCTGCCTCCAGAGTAGTATGTATTTTGGAATTTTATGTCAAATTGTCAGTTTTCCCAGTTGTTCTTTCAGTCAGCCTAGCAGTGTGCACTTCCATTCAACTCCCTCTCTTTAGGTATCTCATGTCTGGTCTTAACACTTAATTTATATCTGCTATACTGCTATATGAAATCAGAAATCAATAAACATATCTGAAGTAAGAGTGTGAGGCGTTGAAGCTGTTTTATGAGGAAAGTCTGCGTTCTTAGTGTGTGACCATCTGTCAGATGTTTCTTCAGAGGCTCTCTGTGTCTGCCTCATTTGCCACTATTCCACTGTATTCCACATAATTGAAGTTGCCATCGAGCTGAATTCCAATGCATGTGATAAGTAGCTGAACTAAGAAAATAGCTGTGGGGTTAGGAGAGAATGGGAATGAATTAAGAAATAACTTTAAAATGTAGGAATGACAGGACTGATGATCTGCCGGCACTATGTGAAGGCTGAGTTCAAAGTTTTAGGCTTTGATTTATGTCGGAGAGTGTCTTGCCTATGTTCTCCTCTAGGAGTTTTATAGTTTCTGGTCTTACATTTAGATCTTTAATCCATTTTGAGTTTATTTTTGTGTATGGTATTAGAAAGTGTTCTAGTTTCATTCTTTTACAAGTGGTTGACCTGTTTTCCCAGCACCACTTGTTAAAGAGGTTGTCTTTTTTCCATTGTATATCCTTCCTCCTTTGTCAAAGATAAGGTGCCCATAGGTACGTGGATTTATCTCTGGGCTTTCTATTTTGTTCCATTGATCTATATTTCTGTCTTTGTGCCAGTACCATACTGTCTTGATGACTGTGGCTTTGTAGTAGAGCCTGAAGTCAGGCAGGTTTATTCCTCTAGTTCCATTCTTCTTTCTCAAGATTGCTTTGGCTATTCGAGAGTTTTTGTATTTCCATACAAGTTATGAAATCATTTGTTCTAGTTCTGTGAAGAATACCATTGGTAGCTTGATAGGGATTGCATTGAATCTATAGATTGCTTTGGGTAGTATAATCATTTTGACAATATTGATTCTTCCAGCCCATGAACACGGTATATTTCTCCATCTGTTTGTGTCCTCTTTGATTTCTTTCACCGGTGTTTTATAGTTTTCTATGTATAGGTCTTTTGTTTCTTTAGGTAGATATACTCCTAAGTATTTTATTATTTTTGTTGCAATGGTGAATGATATTGATTCCTTAATTTCTCTTTCTGTTTTCTCATTGTTAGTGTATAGGAATGCAAGGGATTTCTGTGTGTTAATTTTATATCCTGCAACTTTACTATATTCATTACATAAATCACTGCAGGATCCTCTATGACCCACCTCCCAGAATATTGGAAATAAAAGCAAAAATAAACAAATGGGACCTAATGAAACTTAAAAGCTTTTGCACAACAAAGGAAACTATAAGCAAGGTGAAAAGACAGCCTTCAGAATGGGAGAAAATAATAGCAAACGAAGCAACAGACAAAGGATTAATCTCACAAATATACAAGCAACTCCTGCAGCTCAATTCCAGAAAAATAAACGACCCAATCAAAAAATGGGCCAAAGAACTAAACAGACATTTCTCCAAAGAAGACATACAGATGGCTAACAAACACATGAAACGATGCTCAACATCACTCATTATCAGAGAAATGCAAATCAAAACCACAACAAGGTACCATTACATGCCAGTCAGGATGGCTGCTATCCAAAAGTCTACAAGCAATAAATGCTGGAGAGGGTGTGGAGAAAAGGGAACCCTCTTACACCGTTGGTGGGAATGCAAGCTAGTACAGCCGCTATGGAGAAGAGTGTGGAGATTCCTTAAAAAACTGGAAATAGAACTGCCATATGACCCAGCAATCCCACTTCTGGGCATACACACCAAGGAAACCAGATCTGAAAGAGACACATGCACCCCACTGTTCATTGCAGCACTGTTTATAATAGCCAGGACATGGAAGCAACCTAGATGCCCATCAGCAGACGAATGGATAAGGAAGCTGTGGTACATATACACAATGGAATATTACTCAGCCGTTAAAAAGAATTCATTTGAATCAGTTCTAATGAGGTGGATGAAACTGGAGCCCATTATACAGAGTGAAGTCAGCCAGAAAGATAAACACCAATACACTATACTAATGCATGTATATGGAATTTAGAAAGATGGTAACGATAACCCTATATGCAAAACAGAAAAAGAGACACAGATGTACAGAACAGACTTTGGGACTCCGTGGGAGAAGGCGAGGAGGGGATGACCCAAGAGAACAGCACTGAAACAAGTATACTATCAAGGGTGAAACAGATCACCAGCCCAGGTTGGATGCATGAGACACATGCTGAGGGCTGGTGCACTGGGAAGACCCAGAGGGATGGGGTGGGAAGGGAGGAGGGAGGGGGAATCAGGATGGGAGCACATGTAAATCCATGTCTGATTCATGTCAATGTATGGCAAAACCCCTACAATATTGTAAAGTAATTAGCCTCCAGCTAATAAAAATAAATGAAAAAAAAATTTTTTTTAAATAAATAAAAATTTTTTAAAAAAGCAAAAAAAAAAAACCCCAAAGTTTTAGGCTTGAATATTTCTAAGAGCATTATACTTACTGTGATTTTACTCTCTTAGACTATGGGAAAGTCTGAATATTTTAAAATATTTTTTAATATAATTTTCTGGTCGCATAATGTAGGATGGATTAGGAAGAGACACTGTGGGAAAGCAATCTAATAACAAATTATAGAACTAGCCTAATCTGTAAGGCTGAAATTTTAGATTACCAGTGGTAATAAACACAAGATGATATCAACATAATAATGATTTGACTCTGGACGAGGAGTTATATATAGGGAAAGGTAAACCGGAGATGACCTCTTGTTTCATTTCTAAGTGACCAAGAGAATAGCATCATTTGCAAAATCACAAAATCTTTTCATCTAGGAGAACTCTTTCTTCAGTTTTCACTTCTATCTCACTCTTATGTCTACATGACCATTTAGTGGTGATTTTACAGATTGATGAGTCTCCATTGTATATTGCTACATCTATCTACCTATATATACATGCATATATATATATATATACATATATACATATATATATATAATTTCATAAGGTTAAACCAATATTGATTGCTATGTATCCCTTGAGAGGGGATTACTTTTATCCCTGAAAAAAAAAAAAGGTAATGATTTCCTGTATTGACTATCAATAAAGCTTACAATTAACTAACTGGGTGCTTTCCATCCATTACATTGTAGAGACTTCTTTGTTTAAAAAACTATTTTGGTGACGTGATGAGATAATATCATTTGAAATTTTGACATTTCATCTAAAATTGGGAGTCATAAATAAAGCATATGAACATGAAACAAATACATTCCACAGTGTATTTCACTGGGTAGAATTTTGAGAAATGCTTTATTCAAAACAATCAAATCAGTGCTGTCACCCATAGCTTTAAAAAAAGTTGTTCAAACAGAAAAGGGTTAACTTTAAAAAGCTATTGCATAGAAAATGACACAGAATACAAATAACAGATTTCACTTTGAAATGTAAATATAAACTAGAATAATCTTGATTACAGAGAGACAAAATCATATGCCTCCATAGAAGAAAATTCTTTGGTTTAAAATAGCCAAATTGCTTTTCCCTCATACTTTCCTGAAGACATGAAATCTCTCTCTTTTTTTTTTCTTTTGGATACCAAGTAAATAACTTCACATTTTTTTCTCTTTAAATAGAAACAACTACAGCAAACCTCACTTAATGTCATCCTGACTTATGCCAAACATTGAGTGGGTGCTAAGTCCTTGCTCAGTAACAATTTTACAACTCTTTTCAGATAATTGCTTCCTCTTAAGGAAGTATGTGTCTTTCCAAACCATAGAATGAAATATGTCATTTTAATATACTTATCTTTTTCTAAAAATACAGCCTCATTTGATTAAGCAAAGGAACAACTCCTATCACCTAGTTACAAACACATTTTATTTCTTACCATGGATTTTATTGTGTTTCTTCTTAAGGACAGGTTTGCTCTCTTTGGTGTTACTTACGTGGGTAAATCTTATGTATATATACACATTTCTCCTACAAAACTAATTAGAAATATCTTCTCAGGATTGAAAAAATGAATAAGTGGAAATATAGATATGTTTTCACCACAGAGGAATTTGTATCTTTACTGTATTTTATGGAATCTTATGACATTCATTTTGTAGATGATTTTATGATTTATTTGTCTAAGTATCTGTTTATTTTTTAATATATTTATTTTTGGCTGTGTCAATACACAAGACCGTCCTTGTGGCATGTTGGATCTCCAGTTGTGGCAGGCAGCTTTCTCTGTAGTTGTGGCATGTGGGGTTAGTCTCCCCAAGGCATGTGGGATTTTAGTTCTCAGACCAGGTAGCTAACCTGCATCCCCTGCTTTAAAAGGCAGATTCTTAACCACTGGACCAGCAGGGAAGTCCCTTAGTGTCATTTACATTAACGGAGTCTTTGAGACCTCTAACCCAGGAACAACTCGTCTTCCACCTCGTCCTTCCCCTCCTCCCCCTCCTCCTCCTTCTCCCAATATATCACATTTCCAGACTCCTACTCTGCTGCAGTAAGATGCCGTGTGGTGTGGGCTCAGTCGTGTCTGACTCTTTGCGACCCCATGGACTGTAGCCCACCAGATTCCTCTGTCCTTGGAATTTTCCAGACAAAAATCCTGGAGTGGGTTGCCATTTCCTACTCCAGAGTATCTTCCTGACACAGGAGTCAAACCAGCATCTCTGGCACCTCCTGCACTGGCAGGCCGATTCTTTACCAATAGCATCAACCTGGGAAATGCCCTACTCTGCTGATTCATCACCAAAGGTTGTTTATTCTCTTCCAGAGCACCTTGCAGTTTCTCTTTCATAACAGTTCTTAGACTTGTAATTACTTGTTGGCTTTTTATCTTCCCCACTGAACTATAAATCCAGGAGGACAGTGTTTATTGTTTACCACTATATCCCCAGTATCTGTCTCAGTGCCTGCCATATAATAGGTGCTCAATAAACTAGAGTCTACCAGCACCTCTATGCTGTCAATCAATTAAAAAGAAAACAACATTCTTAACCTTGGATTCAAATTTACAAGCTTAATCTACTCGATTCAATGTAAAGGTCTATACTTGCAGTAGTCTCTGCCTCCCAGGAAGCACTGTCTCCAAGAATACAGAATAATTGGATTCTACTAACTAAAATAGTGTTAGATAGACTTACTTGACATACATATTTTTGCTACCTTCAGGGTAAATCTCTGCATATTAAGTGAAAGGTGAAGACATGGATAATCCTGGGTTAATCTAACCTGTTTTATACCAGAATCATCTAATCCATTCACATGACCCAAGTGAAATCGCTCAGTCATGTCCGACTCTGCAATCCCATGGACTGTAGCCCACCAGGCTCCTCAGTCCATGGGATTTTCCAGGCAAGAATACTGGAGTGGGTTGCCATTTCCTTCTCCAGGGGATCTTCCTGACCCAGGGATCGGACCCAGGTCTCCCGCATTGCAGGCTACCGTCTGAGCCTTCACATAAACAAACATTTATTGAGCTACTACCATGTATCAACTTCTGTAGGTCCAATACTGCATTAATTTCCTGGGATTACTCTAGCAAATGACCACACTTGGTGGCTTAAAACACCAGATTTGTTCTCTCATATTTATGGAAGCCAGAAGCACACTCTCTCCTAAGATTCCAGTAGAGGTGGCCCTGGGCATTCCTTGGCTTCTGGCTGCACAACTCATCTCTGCCTCTGACTTCCTACAGCCTTCTCCTCTTTGTCTTCTCTTCCCATGTCTCCTATAAAGACACTTGTCATGAGTTTGAGCCCATCCGTTTGATCCATGATTGAGGTCCTCAGTTATACCTACAAATTCCTTTTTGCAGGGAAAGGTGGAGAGGATGTCTTCATTCAACATATTACACATACTATAGTGAATATGGTCCCCGCCCTCATGGAATTTGCAGTCTAACAGAAAGATTATTTTTTTAAAAAAGTAATTTCAATGAAACATCATAGAAATTTATGGATAAAAGTAGTATAAGGGTCCATGGGAACATATGTCTGGGAACCTAACAAAATCTAAGCAACCAGAAAACGATGTGATGTTCACGTAGGAGGACGGAACAGAAATGGATCATGATAGAAAGTCAATGCATTGTAAGAATTGGCAGAAGCAGCTCCTGTAGCTCAATTCCAGAAAAATAAATGACCCAATCAAAAAATGGGCCAAAGAACTAAACAGACATTTCTCCAAAGAAGACATACAGATGGCTAACAAACACATGAAACGATGCTCAACATCACTCATTATCAGAGAAATGCAAATCAAAACCACAACAAGGTACCATTACACTCCAGTCAGGATGGCTGCTATCCAAAAGTCTACAAGCAATAAATGCTGGAGAGGGTGTGGAGAAAAGGGAACCCTCTTACACTGTTGGTGGGAATGCAAACTAGTACAGCCGCTATGGAAAAGTGTGGAGATTTCTTAAAAAACTGGAAATAGAACTGCCATATGACCCAGCAATCCCACTTCTGGGCATACACACTGAGGAAACCAGATCTGAAAGAGACACGTGCACCCCAATGTTCATCGCAGCACTGTTTACAATTGCCAGGACATGGAAGCAACCTAGATGCCCATCAGCAGACGAATGGATAAGGAAGCTGTGGTACATATACACCATGGAATATTACTCAGCCATTAAAAAGAATTCATTTGAATCAGTTCTAATGAGATGGATGAAACTGGAGCCCATTATACAGAGTGAAGTCAGCCAGAAAGATAAACACCAATATAGTATACTAATGCATATATATGGAATTTAGAAAGATGGTAATGATAACCCTATATGCAAAACAGAAAAAGAGACACAGATGTACAGAACAGACTTTTGGACTCTGTGGGAGAAGGCGAGGAGGGGATGACCCAAGAGAACAGCACTGAAACAAGTATACTATCAAGGGTGAAACAGATCACCAGCCCAGGTTGGATGCATGAGACAAGTGCTGAGGGCTGGTGCACTGGGAAGACCCAGAGGGATGGGATGGAGAGGGAGGCGGGAGGGGGGATCGGGAGGGGGAACACATGTAAATCCATGTCTGATTCATGTCAATGTATGGCAAAAACCACTACAATATTGTAAAGTAATTAGCCTCCAACTAATAAAAATAAATGAAAAAAGAAAAAAAAAAAGAGTCATCTCCAAGTACAGGCTTGGAGCTTGATAAATCAGGGTTGGGTGGCCAGCTTTCTTGTGTACAATACATGTGACCTTATGCAAGTAATATAACCACTTAAACTAGGAATAATAATAGTACCCACTTATTAAGACTTTTATGCAGATAAATTTGATAATGAATTTGTAGTACTAAGCATAATACTAGTGGATAGTTTACTATTAAATATATATGGCTATTGTTGATGATGATGAGATTCATGTTTTCATAATCACCCCAGCCCCATCATCTGCAGAATTTTACTATAAATGTGCATCACATTATACACGCTTATTTTAAAATTTATATTATACATTGTTGTTGTCGTTTAGTCACTCTGTCGTGTCTGACTCTGTGACCCCATGGACTGTAGTCCTCGAGGCTCCTCTGTCCATGGGATTCTCCAGGCAAGAATACTGGAGTGGATTGCCATTCCCTTCTCCAGGGGATCCTCTCAACCCAGGGATCAAATGCATGTCTCCTGTACATATACACACACAATATTCTTCACAGAGGAGTGTTTAGAATTCCTAGTACAGAGGTTTAATAAACAATTGTGCAGAAATACACATTTTTCAAAGTGTCACAACTTAATAATCTGTTATCCAATTAAAATTTTAATTGAAGCAAAGTTCATAAATATGTAATCATCAGGGTGAAAAAGAAGATATATTAGTAGTACTGGCATTTTACTAAGCAATTATTTAAATTAAACAACACAATTTTCTGTAATGAGGTGATCTGATTTTCCAAAGACAGTCAATTACATAATATTCTCCTCATTCTGAACTTGAATACATGGTCTCAATAAATCCCCTGCTACCTGGCTACCCTGAAAATACATTCCAGGTTTAAAATTCTTCAACTATACTATATATTTTACAAATACACCAGTTTGTAAGTAAATAATGTTTTCTTTTGAACTGCCACCTTCATCTTCAAAAAATTAATGTTGTTTTCTATAACATCTATTCCTTATAATTTGTTATTCAATAATTTTCATGAAAAAAAATGTGACATTTTAAGGCACACATTAATTCCCATGATATCAGTATTATTTTGAAGATTAGGAAATCCAGTTAGGACCTAATAAAAAACCTTCAGTACATTACTCATTAGATAAAATTCAACTATTTAACTTGGTTCTGTACAGACTGTGAGCTACAACTCAACACTGAAATAGATTGCCTGAAAATATCTTGATTAAGTCATAATGACTAACATCTAATTCCAGGTTTAGTAAATTTTTTACTAAAACCTTAAGATAAATGATTTCTGTGTTTATTTACATTTAGGTTTCTTAAAAATCCTCTTAAATACTTGACTGGTTTCTTACTGACTCAACAATAGCATTTAAGGTTTAGATATTCTCTAGTAGAAATGTCCTTTTTTTTTTTTATTTTTTTTTTTTTTTTTTTTATTATTATTTTTTTTTTCCAGTGGGTTTTGTCATACATTGATATGAATCAGCCATGGATTTACATGTATTCCCAATCCCGATCCCCCCTCCCACCTCCCTCTCCACCCGATTCCTCTGGGTCTTCCCAGTGCACCAGGCCCGAGCACTTGTCTCATGCATCCCACCTGGGCTGGTGATCTGTTTCACCATAGATAGTATACATGCTGTTCTTTTGAAACATCCCACCCTCACCTTCTCCCACAGAGTTCAAAAGTCTGTTCTGTATTTCTGTGTCTCTTTTTCTGTTTTCATATAGGGTTATCGTTATCACCTTTCTAAATTCCATATATATGTGTTAGTATGCTGTAATGTTCTTTATCTTTCTGGCTTACTTCACTCTGTATAATGGGCTCCAGCTTCATCCATCTCATTAGGACTGGTTCAAATGAATTCTTTTTAATGGCTGAGTAATATTCCATGGTGCATATGTACCACAGCTTCCTTATCCATTCATCTGCTGATGGGCATCTAGGTTGCTTCCATGTCCTGGCTATTATAAACAGTGCTGCGATGAACATTGGGGTGCACGTGTCTCTTTCAGATCTGGTTTCCTCGGTGTGTATGCCCAGGAGTGGTATTGCTGGGTCATATGGCAGTTCTATTTCCAGTTTTTTAAGAAATCTCCACACTGTTCTCCATAGTGGCCGTACTAGTTTGCATTCCCACCAACAGTGTAAGAGGGTTCCCTTTTCTCCACTCCCTCTCCAGCATTTATTGCTTGTAGACTTTTGGATAGCAGCCATCCTGACTGGCGTGTAATGGTACCTCATTGTGGTTTTGATTTGCATTTCTCTAATAATGAGTGATGTTGAGCATCTTTTCATGTGTTTGTTAGCCATCTGTATGTCTTCTTTGGAGAAATGAAATGTCCTTTTTATAAGAAAGTTATTACCATGAATATAAACTTGCACGTAGCTTATCACATACTTGATTCCCAGAAAAAGATCCACTTCTTTGGAAGTCTTTCTCAGGCTTAATAAATTTAAATTATTATGGTAGAGAGTTAAGTGGTTTGCTTTTTGGTTATATTCTTTCTTTTTTCAGCTTGCTGCTTACAACTGATTAGATTAATAATTTTTATAATAATCTAAATAAAAATCAAGCTTTATTCAAGTTAAGGGATATTAGAGGCACTGATTGATTTAATACTTTAGAATACTGATAACAAACTGAATTATTATTGTGAGTTATAGTATAGGAAGGAGAAATTTTTAAAATATCTAACATCTGAATTCTGGTGATAGTCACATGTAAGGTGGATCAAGTTCTTTAACTTCTCTGGGGTTCAGTTTCTTTACCTCTGTTACTGAGCAATTACCCATATGCCATCCAATTAAATTATATCTTGTTAAAACTTCAGTAATACAGAGAATGAAAAGTGTCAATGAATTAATTGAAATAAAAAGATTCCTGGAAGGTTAGGAAAACATGCAGCCCTTGCAGTTTCAGTACAGTTTTGTCAATGAAAGGAGTTATATGCTGTTACCATATATAATCTATACTTTTCTTCAAACAAGGGAGCTTTTACATATCATGTTTTTAATGAACTTAAAAATGACCAGCTTCTCTTGTGGCTCAGCTGGTAAAGAATCTGCCTGCAATGTGGGAGACCTGAGTTTGATCCCTGGGTTGGGAAGATCCCCTGGAGAAGGGAAAGGCTACCCAATCCAGTATTCTGGCCTAGAGAATTCCAAAGACTGTATAGCCCATGGGGTCGCAAAGAGTGGAACACGACTGAGTGACGTTCACTTTCACTTTTTAATGACTGCTAGTCAAACTTCGGGAGAGGCAATGGCACCCCACTGCAGTACTCTTGCCTGGAAAATCCCGTGGACGTAGGAGCCTGGTAGGCTGCGGTACATGGGGTCACTAAGAGTCAGACATGGCTGAGCGTCTTCACTTTCACTTTTCACTTTCATGCATTGGAGAAGGAAATGGCAACCCACTCCAGTGTTCTTGCCTGGAGAATCCCAGGGACGGGGGAGCCTGGTGGGCTGCCGTCTATGGAGTCGCACAGAGTCGGACACGGCTGAAGCGACTTAGCAGCAGCAGCAGCGGTCAAACATCTAAGCATCTACTATATACACTCCTGTGCTATAGAGGTGGGAATTCATAACTTTGATTTTTGAATTAAGCTCTGTGAAACGTAAAGAAGTTCATTCTTAAATTATGCAATAATAGCCTTTCTATTTTGTGAAAACAGACATTGTAACAGTCTGTAAAGTCTGATCTGTTGGTATATGATCAGGCCACTCAAGATGACAGTTCTCTTGCTCTCTTATATGACTTCTGCTCAACCATCCCATGGTTCGCTTACACCCTACTCACATGACTATCCAATCCTCTTAATTATAGTGTTTAATCAGTAACTGCCTACATTCTTGTCCCAGCTTCTGGCTACCCTGGTAACTGATGAGCCAACCTGAAGCCAATTCCCCCTATAAACGGCTACCCCACCTCCACCCCCACTGCGAGGACTGCTACTGTGTCCTGACTGCTCTCTGCTATCTGTGATGGGGTGTTGCTCCAGGACTTTCAGACTGTAAGATTCCCTAAGTACTAGACTGTTGTTGTTTCTTTCACTGGCTCTTGGCTTTCCTTTGTCTCTCAGATGCGCAACTACAGGGTTTGCAAGCATATGGATGTAGCCCAACAGTTGGCAAACCTGTTCAAGGAAATAGCAATTACATAAGCAAAATCCTTTAGTTCATCTGCTTATTTAATTATGCAAAATGTGCTTAACCTTAAAATGAGGGGTACTAAGAACCCATCTGCTTTCTTAGTGTTTTTGTAAAAAAAGAAAGGGTCATGGGTAGATTAAGGCTTCAATCTTCAGCCCTCATTTTGGATCTGCATCTTACGTGTCAAATAAAGGGCAAATTTGGTGGAATTTTTTGGTATTCATTACTGTATTTTCAGGAATACAGTAAGTTGTAAAACATTTGGTAGTGACAGGTCACCCAGGGAAATGTTAATACCTTATCTGTGTTTCAGCTTCTGACATGGCGGCGGAACAGGGGCAGATTCTTGTGATAGCCACCGCAGCAGTGGGAGGATTCACTCTTCTCGTCATTCTTACTCTCTTCTTCTTAATCACTGGCAGGTAACTGAATTATACCAGAATATTTCCATGATTTGTGGAGAGCCATTCTTCTTATATACTATGTGTTCAAAGGCTTTTAAGCTTAAAGAACTGTACCTGTGAGAAAAATAAGTCAGGGCAGATTCCACTCTTGACAAGTGCACCTTTATGTGGCAACAGGTCCCAGAACCTGAAAGCAACTGAAGACCTGAGAAAAACACTTTGAAAACAGTGAATGAGAAAATCCTATTCAATAAGTGACTTCTGAGTTTTTCCTTTACTACAATCAAATGATATCATTAAATGGATTTTGCTTGGGAAAAAAAGTAGTTCAACAGAGAAACTGAACAATTTATATAAAAGTGCTTTATAAACTTAATATTATAGAAAAAAATTTATCCATTAAATACTGAACATATTGATATTAGAATTGCATTAATTTGGTTATGTAATCAAGTTAAAATATTTTCCTGCTTAAGTGTAATATGGATAAGAATTTTAAATGACAATAAATTTAATGTAGCAAATGACCTAGACTTGAATCCCAACCAGCTGGTCAAAGTGCTGCTTCCACCTAAACCTTAGATTTATATTTTTACACAGTTTGTTATGACAAATCATCACTCTTGCAGCTAATAGTGTCTCAGACGTCATTTAAGCAGTGTCACATTTATCATCAGTTTTAAAGAATGCTTCTAAATTCATTATGGAAGTTCACTCAAATTATATTTTATTTACAGTTATTCAATGTGTAACATATTTAGTTCAATTTCTAAGTTATGTTTTATGTATTTATAGAATATGAATTAAGGCCTTATTGCCGCAGAGTATTTCAGCAAATGATTTAAATATACATGTAGAAAAGTACTTCATTAAAAGATCAGAAAATACTGCCTTAATACATAAATAGGACAAACTTGAAGACCTTACAGTCATTGTAGGCTAAATAAGATTGGCCTAGTAAACCTGAGAGATAGGCATGACTGTTATATTTATTTAGGATTCCCGAAACAGAATTCAAAAACCACTACAATACTGTAAAGTAATTAGCCTCCGACTACTAAAAATAAATGAAAAAAAAAGATTTAATAATCACAAAAATTGAAAGTTGAAAATAATTTGGTACAATTTCCATGTTTGCCAATTTATATGACATCAGAAACTTCCTTAACTTTCTATATTAAAAAAAAAGTTCAGTTACGTAAGATAAAACATTCATTCTGAAGCATGACTTAAGCACTTTGATAGGGAAGCATTCACTGGAAATTATTCTATGAAAATTTTAGGACATTTGAATAAATATGCAATTTGTCATAGGATCTGAAGCCAAATTCACATTGAAAGATTGGATTGTGCACCACAGATGTATTCTGTTTAACCACTTGGAATTAGCAGTTTGATGAACTGTCAGATAATATGGATGTTGATGAATTTTTCATGTTAAAGAAGTCCTAGGAGATAAGTTCCTGCCTCCGTTCTTCAGGACATGATTTTTCTAAGAAAACAGAAGACACTTTTACCACTTCCAATTAAAAAAAAGAAAAAGAAAGAAACACGCTGTTCACCACTGAAACTGGAATACAGTTGTCTAAATTTCTGAGTTTCTGAATCAAGAACAGTTTTTCCATTGTGACTTTTAAGGTTCTTCATCAACTATAGCTGTTAGATGTCATATAAGGAAAGACATGATTGTCACTGCTTGTTATTAAATACTTTCTAAGCCTCCCATCATTTGGATCAATCCATCTACTTGAGAGTATTTTATTTTTCTCTGGAGCTAATATTGATATATTAAAAAAAATTCTATGTGGTATTTTCTATAAAGATGTTCTTAAAAGCTATCTTTATGATAAGAATCTTTGCCTGTGAGTGAGGAGTATTTTAATTGATATTGGTTCTAATCCAGCATAATTCCTAAATAAGATTCTGTTTACCTCTTGTAAAGGTGTCAATGGTACATAAAGGCCAAAATGAAGTCAGAAGAGAAGAGAAGAAAGGACTTACAGAATGGACATTGTAAGTAGTTCAGTGACTTTCTTCCTTGGTTTTCAAGAGTTCATTTTAAACATGTATCCATGAATTGAGAAAGCCAAAGAAATTCGGTTCCATCCGTTCAGCATTGAGACTTTTCATCTGGTTTCTAGGTCTTCTAGTGAAAATTGCACCTGCTTCTCATTATATGATATTACTTTTTTCCTAATTCTGCTTGCTGGGAAACACAACTGAATATGCTAAAAATATGAGATGACTGACTATATCTAGTTATTTACCACTCACAATGGCTCCAAAACATTAGTTGGTTTTATTTAGTGGATCATTAGCTGTAGAAATAGTAAGGGATTCTTGTTGTTTCTTGTAGGCACTGCCATTTAACATACAACAGATTAATTTAAAATTCATTAACACAAGAAAATCAGCTCCTTAACTCTTAGAATATGTATGAAATCCTTGAGCTGACAACAAGGTTATATTCATTTGAAGGATCTCTTCTGAAGTAAGCTATAATTACCACTATAGTTGGTTTGATAATTGCCACCCACCCCCACCCTCCCCACCAACACCCACCTCCACCTCCAAATTGCAAACTACTTTGTCAAGGCAGTTTCTCCATCGTGAGATACTGAATTAACAAGAAAGGGATGTTTTCTAATTAATCATAGTATAGAGATAACATGTGAAGCAAGTTGTTTAACTATTTAAACTCATCTTCTGTTTCAAATTGAGCTAAAGTAATAAGGGACTTTTCAACCCATATTACCCTTCAGAGAATGAAAAGGATTTAAGTGAGAAAATTATAAACTAGAGGGCTGCTTTAGGGCCCTTTTTAAGATTCACTTGGCTTCTCTGAGCAGGGTCTGAGGACCAGCTGCCATCAAAGTTTTCACCCTTACCCACCTATGTCCAGACTCAGAAGGTCCAGAGTAGGGCTAAGAGATGAGCATTTTTAGCAAACTCTCTCATGTGGTTTTTTCACACAAAGAGTTTTAAGCTCACTGCCCTGGCAGGGAAGGGAGAGCTGAGAAAGCTGATACCAGTCATGGGATGAGCCGAAAATAATGTAGACAGATGCAGAAACCTGGATCTAGGCACTTGATCCAGTGACTTAGACTGAGTAACCTCAAGGTTCACTGCAGGACATTTACTACTGAACTGCTGGAGAAAAAGTTGCTTCCGAGCATCTGTTTCTACCTATTTTCCAACTAGCAGCTTAGTATAAACTGAACCAGATGGTCCCAGCAAGAAGCAATGAAAATAACCTGAGGAAGCCAAGAAGACAGAAGAAAGATAACAAATATGTGTTTAAGAAGACACAAATAAGTAGTAACAAGATATTCAAAATTGAAACTAAGTTTGGGTTTTTTGCTATACTCCATATATTGTGTATACAAGAAAAAATAAGTGATACTCTCCAATCAGTTTATTCTGTTGATGTGTATATCACTTTAAATTATTAAACAGTTGAATTGTTAAAACTATGCATAAGTTAATAAATGGCAGGTGTTATCTGTGCATAAAGTAATGTTATCAACATAACCATGTAGATCTAATCATCTAGTAGTAGCCACTGGATTTGATTTAGAGTACTCAGTCGGAAATCACAACTAAGTTACAAAATCTCGGGCCTGGTGCACTGGGAAGACCCAGAGGAATCAGGTGGAGAGGGAAGTGGGAGGAGGGATCAGGATGGGGAACACATGTAAATCCATGGCTGATTCATGTCAATGTATGACAAAAACCACTACAATATTGTAAAGTAATTAGCCTCCAACTAATAAAAATAAATGGAAAAAATATATATCATTAAGAGTATGAACTAGAAGTACATATTATTTGTTCTCATTTTCTCCAATCTAAAGTCAAATTCTTGAGTTTGAGAAGTCAAGAAAAGCATAGCATTTCAGAATCAGTCAAGTCTATCTAGAAATATGCTTTACTGGTACGATTTGGGGAAGTGCTGATCTCATTGGTGCTTATCTAGTACTAGAAGACAGGAGGCAAAAAATAATGAAAGAACAGGCATGGAAAAACTCATGGAGCAAATTACTGCTAATGAGCTTTTCATCACCTTCCCTAAACTCATTTTATCACCTTTTGTGTGCGAGTTTTTCTTGCAAGAACATGTTTCTAAGACCTGGACAATGCTTAACTCAGAGTGTTGTATGACTTTCAAAATCTAAGAAGCAAAAAAAAAAGACAAGTATAATTAATATGCAATGATTATAGCACTGATCTTTTAACCCCTGCTAATCTATATTAAGTAAAGGTTGACTGTGTGATCATTGCCTATAAAACCATAGCTAAGGAAATGTGTAAAGATGTACTCTTAAGAAATGACCTCCTGGCCTCTGGGAGCTAACTGTCTAAAGTGCAAAGCAGAAACTAGTGAGCAAAGCAGAGAAATATCTAATGGAGTCTGTGACTTCACATAGAAGTTGCAAATTAATATGAACCCAGACATCCAAGTTTTCCAGCCACCCCTATCAATCTTCCTAACTGCCCATGGGCTGTGAGTACCCTCACCCCCACCGTAGAAAGAGGAGTATCTATACAGTCAGTGACTGGATTTGGGCCTTTGATACTTATCCCTTCCTCCAGGATGGACAGTGGATCATTTCCAGGAAAATGTGCAAATTGGCCATAGAAGCAACTACCAGATCATAGGAAAGATCTATGATCTGTAGTGTAGTGGTCCTCCCTGCTGCTGTGCCATGGAGTCTGTGCTTTACTGCCTAAGAGTTTCTGAAAGGGGAGAGACTGCTAGAATAGGACACAAGTTCAGGAAAACCTAGTGCCTTAGAGTAAAAAAGTCCAGGAGGAAATCATAGATCAGTTCAGACGCTCAGTCGTGCCCGACTCTTTGCAACCCCATGGACTGAAGCATGCCAGGCTTCCCTGTCCATCTCCAACTCCCAGAGTTTACCCAAACTCATGTCCATTGAGTCGGTGATGCTGCCATCCAACCATCTCATCCTTTGTTGTCCCCTTCTCCTCCCACCTTCAATCTTTCCCAGCATCAGGGTCTTTTATAGTGAGTCAGTCCTTTGCATCAGGTGGCCCAGGTATTGGAGCTTCAGCTTCAGCATCAGTCCTTCCAGGAATATTCAGGGCTGATTTCTTTAGGATGGACTGGTTTGATCCCCTTGCAGTCCAAGGGACTCTCAAGAGTCTTCTCCAGCACCACAGTTCCTTAGGAGGGACTCAAAGAGGCATGTTTCTTTGGGGAGAAGGTTCATGCTTTGTTTCTCCCATGTCTGGAGATACATTAAAAGTAAAACATATGGGCGCTAGCGGCTGAGTGCAGCACTTTCACAGCATCATCCTTTAGGATATGAAATAGCTCAACTGGAATTCCATCACCTCCACCAGCTTTGTTCCTAGTGATCCTTCCTAAGGCCCTCTTGACTTCACATTCCATGTCTGGCTCTACGTGAGTGATCACACCATCGTTATTATCTGGGTTGTGAAGATCTTTTTTGTACAGTTCTTTTGTGTATTCTTGTCACCCCTTCTTAATATCTTCTGCTTCTGTTAAGTCCATACCATTTCTGTCCTTTATTGAGCCCATCTTTGCATGAATTGTTCCCTTGGTATCTCTAATTTTCTTGAAGAGATTTCTAGTCTTTCCCATTCTATTGTTTCCCTCTATTTTTTTGCCCTGATCGCTGAGGAAGGCTTTCTTATTTCTCCTTGCTATTCTTTGGAACTCTGCATTCAAATGGGTATATCTTTCCTTTTCTCCTTTGCTTTTGGCTTCTCTTCTTTTCACAGCTATTTGTAGGCTTCCTCAGACAGCCATTTTGCATTTCTTTTTCTAGGGATGGTCTTGCTCCCTATCTCCTGTACAATGTCCCAAACCTTCATCCATAGTTCATCAAGTACTCTGTCGATCAGATCCAATCCCTTAAATCTATTTATCACTTCCACTGTATGTACTGGAAAAGGTCAGTTTTCATTCCAATCCCAAAGAAAAGCAATGCCAAAAATGCTCAAACTACCGCACAATTGCACTCATCTCACACGCTAGTAAAGTAATGCTCAAAATTCTCCAAGCCAGGCTCAGCAATACGTGAACCGTGAACTTCCAGTGTTCAAGCTGGTTTTAGAAAAGGCAGAGGAACCAGAAATCAAATAGCCAACAACCTCTGGATCATCAAAAAAGCAAGAGAGTCCCAGAAAAACATCTATTTTTGCTTTATTGACTATGCCCAAAACCTTTGACTGTGTGGATCACAATAAACTGTGGAAAATTCTGAAAGAGATGGGAATACCAGACCACCTGACCTGCCTCTAGAGCAATCTGTATGAGGTCAGGAAGCAACAGTTAGAACTGGACATGGAACAACAGACTGGTTCCAAATAGGAAAAGGAGTACATCAAGGCTGTATATTATCACCCTGCTTATTTAACTTATATGCAGAGTACATCATGAGAAATGCTGGGCTGGAGGAAGCACAAGCTGGAATCAAGATTGCTGGGAGAAATATCAATAACTTCAGGTATACAGATGACACCACCCTTATGGCAGAAAGTGAAGAAGAGCTAAAGAGCCTCTTGCTGAAACAAACAGGAGAGTGAAAAAGTTGGCTTCAACATTCAGAAAACAAAGATCATGGTATCCGGTCCCATCACTTCATGGCAAATAGATGGGGAAACAGTGGAAACAGTGGCTGACTTTTTTTTTTTTTTTTTTTTGGAGCTCCAAAATCACTGCAGATGGTGATTGCAGCCATGAAATTAAAAAATTAAAAGGCGCTTACTCCTTGGAAGGAAAGTTATGACCAACCTAGACAGCAAATTAAAAAGCAGAGACATTACTTTGCCAACAAAAGTCCATCTAGTCAAAGCTGTAGTTTTTCCTGTAGTCATGTATGGATGTGAGAGTTGGACTATAAAGAAAGCTGAGAGCCGAAAAATTGATGCTTTTGAACTGTGGTGTTGGAGAAGACTCTTGAGAGTCCCTTGGACTGCAAGGAGATCCAAACAGTTCATCCTAAAGGAGATCAGTCCTGGGTGTTCATTGGAAGGACTGATGCTGAAGCTGAAACTCCAATACTTTGGTTACTAGATGCAAAGAGCTGACTCATTTGAAAAACCCTGATGCTGGGAAAGATTGAAGATGGGAGGAGAAGGGGATGACAGAGGATGAGATGGTTGGATGACATCACCAACTCAATGGACATGAGTTTGGGTAAACTCCGGGAGTTGATGATGGACAGGGAGGCCTGGCATGCTGCAGTCCATGGGGTCGTGAAGAGTCAGACATGACGGAGCAACTGAACTGAACTGAGTGGTTAAGTCAGCTGATTAAACTTTTTACAGAAATATAATAAAAATGTGTCTTATGGAATTTGTCAGCTCACTCTCTTTGAAACCACCAGGTCATTTTATATCAACAGTTATACAAATAAAATTTTGTTTCCAAGTAGCTAATGGGGTGGCATGGAGGGGTACAAAATTATAAAAGATAATAATTATAAAATATAATTGATTTTAAGTTATTAATAATAATGCCTAACAACTCAATTAAAAAATGGGCAGAGGAGCTGAAAATACATTTTTATAAAGAAGGCATATAGATGAGTATTTGACACATGGAGAGATGTTCAATATCACTAATCATAAGGAAATAAAAATCAAACCCACAATGAGATATCACCTCATACATGTCAGAATGTTTATTATCAAAAAGACAACAGAGAATAACTGTGGGAAAGGATATAGAGAAGAGGAAACTCTCATGTACTATGGGCAGCAGGGTAAACTGGTGCAGACCCTATGGAAAACAGTATGGAGGTGCCTCAAAAAATTAAAAATAGAAATATCATACAATCCAACAATTCCAATTCTGGATATTTTTCTGAAGAAAACAAAAACACTAAATTGAAAGATGTGTGCACTCTTGGGCTCAAAGCAGTATTGTTTACAATAACTATCATTTGGAAGCGGCCTAAGTGTCGTCTTTATTCACCCATCCATAGGTGAGTGAATAAGGAAGATGTGATATATATGTATAATGTAATACTACTTGGCTATAAAGAAGAATAAAATCTTGCCTCTTGTGACAGAATGAATGGATGTAGAGCGTATTATATGAGGTAAAATATGGCAGACAGAAAGACCATATGATTTCATTTATATGTGAAATCTAAAAAACAAAACAAATGGACTAGCTTAAGAAAACGGAAACAAGCTCATAAATACAGAAAACAAATGGGTGATTGCCAGACAAGAGGAGAATGAGGGGATGAGTCAAATAAGTGAGGGAGCTTAAGAGATACAAACTTCCTTATTAAATAAATCACGGGTACGTTATATACAGTACAGGAAAAGTAGTCCATGCAATTTTAATAGCTTTGTATGGTGGCAGATGGTAATTCGACTTATTTTTGTGATCATTTTATAATGTATAAAAATATTGTATCACTATATTGTACACCTGAAACTAATATAATTGTGAGTCATTTATACTTCAGTTTAAAAAAAGGACTATTTTGTATGTCACTCCTCATTTTAACTATTCACAGGATGTGTGATTTGCTAGAATACTCTTAAACTAATTCAGCCTTTTATTCTGTTACAGTACGCTTCCCAGGAATTAAAACTTATATAGATCCAGATACATATGAAGACCCATCCCTAGCAATCCATGAATTTGCAAAGGAGATTGATCCGTCAAGAATACGCATTGAGAGAGTCATTGGGGCAGGTAAACATCAAGTCTACACTTTTGAAATTACGATTCCTTGATGGTTTTGTATCTGGTTTATCAACATAATATTTTAAATCTTAGCAGTGATGACCTTGAGGTTCTGCAAGTTTTCTGAGACTCACTGAGTATAAAGTTTGGTTCAATATAGTTTTATATCCCTTTAATGCAAACTAATGATTGTCCCTATGTAGAATATTCAAGTGCTCAGAACACTATATTATTCAGTTATTCTAGATAAATACAAATTTATTATGAATCAGCCCCCAAGAATTTCTTCTGTACGTTTAGCATAGAGGCCAAGTCAATATAACAAAGAGACCTCAAATAAAAATGTGTTCCTCTTTCAAGTCCTTGTCCAAGGGACAAGATGAGTAATCTGTGCTGTCAGAGAAGATGTCATTCAGGAGGTCTTGAAAGGACCAGAGTTCCTCCTACTTTTTGCTCTGCCTTCCCGTAGCGTGTTATCCTCCTCTGAATGGTAAAGGCTGATCACCAGGATAGCTACCTTCTGATCTCTGAGAAGGAAAAGGAAGAGGTTTAGGCTCTTTGGCTTTGCCTTTAGGAAAATTAGCTTTGTCTTTAAGGTAATAACCTGGAAATAGCAAACAGGAATCAATAGTCCAAATACAATCACGTGGATACACCTAAAAGCAAGAGAGTTTGGAAATATAATCTCTGACTGGGCAGCCATGCATGCAGCTGAAAGGGGGAGCAGAATGTGCTACTAAATAGAGAAGAAAGACTGGATCCTGAAGGAGGATGTCAGTCTCCTCTAGGTGCTTAGGTACCTGTGCAACCCTTTAGAGAGAGTAGAGCATCCCATTCCAGCTGGCTATTGTGTCTTTGCAAAGAGCAAAAGGCTTTCTTTATTTCAAAACTCTTCTTCACCAGAAGGACTGGCTACATAATTTGCAGGGACCAGTGCAAACAACAAATGTAGTTATTATTGTTCAGTTACTCAGCTGTGACTGCAGCACTCCAGGCTTCCCTGCCCTAACAAATGTAGAGTTCTTTGTTAGAAAGACTGTTAAGAATTTCAAGACAGTGACAACAGAGCCTTCAAAAAACAACAGGACACTTCTAAACTCAAAGTTCTGTCTGGCTACACCCAAGAAGCTGACTGTTACCCAGGTACACAGAGAGCCAGCACTGTATTGAGAACTCCAGGAATATTTGAAGAGAGCTCTTTCTTATGTCATTTCACTCCCATTGCCTCATGGGCCATATCTCCTCCAAGGCCTGTTCTCACTCTGAAAGCTGACACAAGGGTCCTATACACTTAAATCTTAATGCTTTATAGCCATAGAGGCTGTCTTATCAGAAAGATTAAGAACCTGGAATGGAACCAGATTCTCTATTCTCTTCTGCCCAACATAAAGTGTATCAATAGGCATTAAAGACATAATTGAAAAGAGTGACTGATTATACCCATTTAGTTTGGGAGTTCGTTTCCTTAAGACAGCAGAGAAATAGAAAAAAAAAGGAGGTTGAGTGATTCCATTAAACCCTATATTTGGCTTTCTTCCTCTGGCCCCTGAGAAAAAGTCGTAGGACTTTTTATTTGGTATTATTCCATACTCATGTAGAGTCAGGAGAATTATTTCTTATAAGTTTTGTGCATAGATTAAGCACCAATGTCTGAAATCATAATGTTGAGAGACAAGCATCAAGTATCTGAGGTGTAAACTGTCAACTGAAAAAAAAAAAATGCACAATTTAGAAACTGTGAATTGAGTTCATTCATTATCTTATTATGAACTGTAGCCTGGAAGACAGCCTCTCAGTAGCTCTGAGAAACTGTTAGGAAAAGGTAAAGGGGGACTTGATAAATGGGGTACCTGCACCCAGGCACACATGTCCTATCTCCCTAGAAGGTAGCTGCCCATCATGAGGCACAATTATCTTAGTTAATAGTTTTAGTGCTTTTCTAAGTTTGGTAAGCTATAAGAATCCAGGTTCATAAAAAATTTCTCCAAAAAATTAACTATCTGAAGTCTTGTTCTGCCAGTTTTCCCAGAGCACAGAGTGCCTCATTCCTGATCTCTACCCTGAAATCCTTTTAGGGAATATTAAAGGTCAGTGGCTGCAGTGGCTTGTGACTCAATCCTTGTAGAGCCAGCTGACTAGTGCTGGTGACATTCTTTAGTTTGCAAAACAGATACATTCAGTTTTTCTTTATTGCTTGGGTTTTAACCAAAATATAATTTTATCCTATAAAAATATGACAGATACTGCCAAAGCAAGCAATAACTATTAAAGAGACCATTTTAATGTCATGATCTCCCTAACCTGTCTGAACTCTACAAGTCCCAATGGGATTCTTTCCATTTGGCAAAGAAAGAAGTATAATAGAGTTAACATCAGCGTCTGTTATATTTATTCATCTTCAACTATTTCAACTTTCAAACAATATGCTAAGGGATCTTTTACTGTCTATCTTCAGAAGAATCATAAAAATAAAAATGCTGTATGAGAAAAAGCTGTTGTATTATGACTTCCCTCTTTGTGCCCCTGGCCTGTACTAGTCTACTGTTAGTTAACCTCATTAAGTCACATTGCTAAAACTCTATATTTACTTGGGAAAGTCTAATGAATATGTGGGTACTTCCCACTACAGTGGTATGGAAAAAGCCTACAATGCAGGAAACCCCAGTTTGATTCCTGGGTCAGGAAGATCTGCTGGAGAAGGGATAGACTACCCACTCCAGTATTCTTGGGCTTCCCTGGGTGTCTCAGCTGGTAAAGAATCTGCCTGCAATGTGGGAGTCCTGGGTTCGATCCCTGATTTGGGAAGATCCCTTGAAGAAGGGAAAGGCTACCCACTCCAGTATTCTGGCCTGGAGAATTCCATGGACTGTATAGAACATGGGGTTGCAAAGAGTTGGACACAACTGAGTGACTTTCATCATCATCATCAATCTAAGGGATTAATAGTTTTCTAACATTCATGACATTGTAATGGAGGAAAAGTTTTCCTCTATCCTTCTAGGGTCTTTGGCTGGTCTGTTAATTAAATTGGTATAAGATGGGTTAATGGGAGAAAACAAATCTAACTGTGTACTACAAAAACCCCACAGAGAATAATGAGAAGCTCCCCCTGACAGGCAGGCAACTGAAGCTTTCATGCCATTTTGAGAGAAGAGGGTGGGATCTGGGGTTTCACAGGAAGACTATTCATAGAGGTTAGGAAGAGCAGGCGTTCAGTACACAAACATTTGCCAAGCCTCACAGAGATGATGGGTTACAGAGGAATTTGATCGCTAGGCCCTGCCCCCACCCCGCTGCAAGTTTAGGCAACTAACCCTTAGTCTTTGTAGTTATCTTTGTGTTAGCTCTCTTCTGGACCAGGCCCTCCATCTACGTGGTCTGAGACAGTTAATGGAATGGTATAAAGATCTTCTTCAGTCTGTTGGGCCTTGATTATCTTCAGTTCAAAATACTCCATATTGCCAGAGTGACATTCTGGGATGACTTGCCCTGAGCCTCAGGAATATAATTGCATATCTTGTTACTTGCCCAATGTTTTACTGTAAATACTTTCCTCTGGTTGTTTCACATTCTTTGTTTTTTCCCCACCTATTTGTTTCTTCTCAGATTCCATTTCCTCCTCATCTGTGTGCCTTAGGTATCCCTATTCCCCTTGGAAGAGTAAATTAAGTGACTGAAGGGGAAATGTAGACTCTGTAGAGAGGGGAGTGTTGTGGGGAGGATGGGAAAGAGAGGTGAGATAGCAGATCTTGGCAATTGTCAGGTGAAAGATATTAATATCAGGTCCCATAAAACCACTGAGAGTAGCAGTGAGAAGGATACTTAGATTCACAGATCATTGCTGAGGAAAAATCTGCATGGCCTGCATGTTTTTTGGCAAAGAAATAGTTAGGAATGCTTTGCCGGTTTCTAGTTGGGAGGAACTATGTACTATCATTAAAAGCGAAAGTGAAGTTGCTCAGTCCTGTCCTACTCTTTGCGACCCCATGGACTGTAGTCTGCTAGGCTCCTCCATCCATGGGATTTCCCAGGCAAGAATACTGGAATGGATTGCGATTTCCTTCTCCAGCGGATCTTCCTGACCCAGGGATAGAACCCGGGTCTCCCTCATTGAAGGCAGACTCTTTACTGTCTGAACCATCAGGGAAGCCCATGTATAATCATTAAGTATTTTTTAAATGTGTTATTAAAAAGTGAACTCCAAAATAGTCACATTAAAATTTTAAGAAAGAAAAGAGCATGGAAAATAATACCACACCTAACCCATGACATTTCTTAACAAGTCTACTGAAAAATGTTTATTACATGACTAATATCTACTTATAAAAAGGCACTATGCTAATTAGTTTATTCATATTAAGTCACTATGCTTATCAACTGCCGTTCACAACCTTTGTCCTGGGTTTTCAACTTTATAATCATTCAAATACTATGGGACAAATTTTAGAAAATTTAATTTATCCTATTTCTAGGCTGTACATATTGCTGTATGCATATTTTCTTAAAGAAATGTTTTTCCTGTCAGTGTAAATTTTACTATTTTTAAAAATATGTTTTCTAGAACACTTTTTTATATCACTATTATATTTAATAGTGGCAGCTTATCTTTGTTCATCAATACAGGCCTGAATTTCCATGAAAATGCACATTTCCATTTAAATGAAGTGAGGAGCTCTGTTGCATAGGAGACTATCAAGATCATCTATCTCCTTTGACTTTCAGCATCATAAAATGAAATACTGTGGGCAGAGGACTGTAAAACAGAAATTCCCAAGTTAAAAGCGCCAAGTCAGATTAGGGTAGAATCATTATTTTACACATATCTTCAGAGATAATGAGAAAACTAGTAATCAAAATTTTAATCATGAGCTGAAAAAGGTCATTGAAAGGCTATTCCTTTTTCAGGGCAGTACTGAACCTAAACCATTCTATGAAACACTTGCAGAGTATCTATAATTTTGAAACATTATTTCATTGAAAAAAATCATTCTTGTGTCTCTAAATCCATAGGGCACCCTTCTTATATTAGACTTTCCCTCTTTCCCTAGTCTCAATGGAAATGCACAATCTCTCCCTTTCTCTCTTTCCCTAGTCTCAGTGGAAATGCATAATCTCTCCCTGTCATTCATATTCTATCCCTTTATCTATACAAAACTCATTACTGCCTCCACTATCAGCTTTCTCTTCTCCTGGCTTACTGTCACCATATTTTTTCTTTTCCTTGAAAAGTCAGGAAGTTTTAACTGTTGGTTTCTCAGCAATCATCTACAGGTAAAAGAAAGCAAAAGGACAAAAAAAAGGATATAAAAAGTGAGTGTCAGATCAGGGAGTTTTTTCATCCTAATATATTGTCATTGCTATCTGAGCTCATAGTCACACATGATAATATGCAAGGCACACTGCTTACTGTATATGCCTTTCTTAATTCCTCTGGCATCCCCTAGACAGTCGCCTCACTAACCAAAAATCTATTATTTTTAGATTAAAACTCTAAATTTTAAATTCTCTTATCCCCTTTTCTGTTTTTGTTCCTCTCCTACAGCCATAGTACATCTTTTATAATGAGAAATGTAGGCAGTATGCCAGCTTTGGTTTCACAATTCACCTTTTGCAAAAAGGAAGTTGAATTTATGGCTCATTTCCTCTATATTTAGATGAGATGATCTTATCAGATACAGATTTTCACCTTTTCTTTCAACTTAAAGAATTTGTGAGAGAGGTCGAATTCATTTTCCTTTTTATTCTTGGAAGCTCCTTTGCCCAACCAGTAGACTGAAAGTAGGATCAACAACAGATTCTGGCAAGACTTTTGTGCCTTTTACTCAATAATTTCATAGTTTTCTAAATCAAATAATGAAATGAAAGATGGGCTTTACACTATGGACAAAAAATTAAATCAGTCAATCTAAGAAATAAATGGAAAATTTTATCTGAGCCAAATTTGAGGATTATAACCTGGGACAAGCATCTCAGAAAGCGCTGAAAATTATTCTACCTGTTAAAAGTCAAGGCACAGTTTTCTAGTTTTTTGAGGGCTGTACGTCAAATTACATATTATTGCCATTTTGTATAATCCAGATCTAAGCGACATCATGGTGGGTCACGTGACTTCTTACAAGCTGAAGAAGCAATGTTATCTTTTAAAGAGCTGTCTTGTTTGTGCCTAGGAGAATGTCTCTGTTAATGGTTGAGCAGGTATTTCGGCCCCGCGGCGGGCTGGGTTGGGTGGGGTGGTGTCTGGTTGATAATGCAAAAACACAATACACAGTGGTGGGAGAGAGGAGGTCAAAAAGGGCAGAAAAGAATTTCTGTTTAAATTTTTCTTGTTTTGGCATAATATATGGATTTTATTCTACAACCCATCCTCCCTAAACAGTATGATATGAATAAAAAAGACAGACTGATGGCAGGCAGATACAGGCTTAAATCTCAGCTTGCTGCTAATTCATTCAGTGACCTTCCGCAGTTTACTGATGCTCAGAAATTTGCTTTCTTCATCTACAAAATAGATGCATAATAGTAATAGCTACCATGCAGAATTAATGTAAGGATTAGAGATAACACATATGGAGGATCTGTCATACTACAGATATTCAATAAAAGAGTGGCAACATGAATATTAAGTAAAAAAAGATACAGTTTTTATATTCAATTGATAAGGATAAGAAGAATGACACTCTGTGCCCAACTCTCTAAATATTTTATGATGTAAATATCTGCTCATGAAAAATTCAGAATCCAATGCCTTAGGTACCTGGAATGATAGCCATGATATTTGGAGTTTGTTTAAAATTAGTCATTAAAAATAAACTTTCATTTTTGTTAGTACAGTAAGAACTTTGCCCAAATCAACAAATGATTTTCTTTTTTCTTTTTAAAGAACTCAAAATTTAATTTTTCCTACATCTTGTGAGGCTATAATTATATATATATATGTTTATTTTTTATTTAAAATTAATAAGCCATAAGATGACATGAGTTTAACAAAAGAAATTTATTTTAATATTGTAATATAAAATCATTGTAAATTAGTCATTAATTTATTCTTCACATATCTAAGAGCTTAGGTTGATTATCAGTGTTAATCAACTTCAAGGTAATTTTATTTTGCTTATATTTCAATACGAGATCTTATTTTGGGGGCCATTTAGTGTACATGTGCTGTTTTACATACATCAATACAATTCCTCATCTTACAGCTTGCCTCATCATAGGAGTTGTTTGAGAAATTTGTTGTTGTTCAGTCGCTCAGTCATGTCCGACTCTTTGTGACCCCATGGACTGCAGCACGCCAGGCTTCCCTGTGCTTCACTATCACCTGGACTTTGCTCAAACTCATGTCCATTGAGTCGATGATGCCATCCAACCATCTCATCCTCTGTCGCCCCCTTCTCCTCCTGACTTCAGTCTTTCCCAGAGTCAGAGTCTTTTCCAATGAGTTGGCTCTTTGCATCAGGTGGCCAAAGTATTGGAGCTTCATTTTCAGAATCAGTCCTTCCAGTGAATATTCAGGGTTTATTTCCTTTAGGATTGACTGATTTAATCTCTGTGCAGTCCACAAGACTCTCAGGATTCTTCTCCAGCACCACAGTTCAAAAGCATCAGTTCTTCATTGCTCAGCCTTCTTTTATGACTTAGAAAGTATATAATGATTAAGAAAAAGAAAAATTTTTTTTTTTGCTTTTATTGGGCAACTAGTAAAAATAAACATAAAATGCCTTTCTAATTCATGATTGTTATGAGAAGCAAATGAGATAAAATAAATTCTAATTGACCATCCACCCTTTATCAGAACACTGCCAATGAAAGTCTTCACTACCTTACCGAGAAGACTTTTCCCTTAGGAGCAGTTCCAATAAATCGAGAATCTTTGTGAGCATGATTCCTTATAGCCCTGTGTGTAATCTTATAACACTACCCACTGGTACTTGTTCTGCAAAATTGAACTTATACACAGTAAACCTAAGCCTTCTTCTATTGTACTACATGACCCTTCAAAGATTTGAAGACAACATATGTGAACGTCATAAATCATCCTTTTCCTGCCTAAATTGTCTAAACCTTTCAACCATTTCTGTCTGACATGACTTCTGGATACTTCATCATTCTGATAACCTTTGTCAGGAAAGCTAGAGTTTTTCTCTAAATCTTTTCAGAATTGAGCCTAATATTACAAATATTTTCTAATCAGCACAGAGACCAGGGCTAGTACCTTTCCTGCTGGGCCTCAATTAATGCATCCTGGGTTTGCATTTGCTTTTTGAACATCTGCCAGACACTGTTGGCACTGGAACAGTTTACCACCAGCTTATCCCCAGTGATCTTTCTCAAATGAGTTGCTTTTAAGCCAGGCCTGTTTCTGTACTTATCCAATTGACTTTATGATGCTGAGTGCAAGCCTGTATTTTATTTATATGCCCACACTGTGTATCTATATAAACCATATATGTTATCTATCCAGACCTGTGTATGTTTTCTCATAGTCCCACTTTATAAATATTCCTATTAAATTTCATTATATTTGTACAGGTTAATTTTCTTAAATTCTCCAGGCCCTTCTTCATCTCAGTTAGATGAGCCAATAGACTTGTCCTTTCCAATGTTATTATCCCCACGTTGTTGTGCCTTAAAATTTAGCTGTGTGAGCTCAGAGCTCCCTATGCAGCAATGACTTAGTACACTTTCTAATTTTTTCTTTATTGGGATAGATAATTGTGTTTGTATTGTTGGAATTCTGTATCGTATAGGTACTGATCCCTCATTCTTTATAAAATCTCCGATCATGAATTTGTACCCAATGCGTGGACATTTTTTAAGCTGCCACTCTGAAGCTTAACATCTACAATCATGGACAAGACTTTTCCCTAGGCTATTATGTATCTTAAAATTAAAATGATCAGTTTTTCCCAAGTTCACACTTCAGAGGGCTTTATTCAGAACTAAATCGAAGTAACAGTTACTGATGATTTTTGAAAGATGGAAACAGCAGCAAGGCAGGTATTTATGATCTTTACAGCTCCTCATTTATCACTTTCATGATGAAATAAATAAACTCACAGGATGGGAAAGTGTGCTTTGTAAGGATTGTTTAGAACTTGAAGCACATGGGCTTTCCAGGTGGTCTAATGCAGTTCTTTGTTTAAATGGAAACCTTTGATATTTTGTTCCTGCCGGAATCTATCATGTTTAACTCCCTTCCTTCATCCTATCAAGAAAGGTAGTCTCTCTGGTAATAATAATAAGCAAGAGTTATTAAAGTTTATAAGCTTGAGATAAGCTTTACTTGTATTACCATCTTTCAGTCCTCCTAATGCTAACTGTCGCAAGATTGATAAAAGTCCACTTTACAGACAAGGAAATTAAGACAGATTAAATTATTTGGTCAAAATTAACACAAGAGTATTCTGGTTTCAGCACCTATATTCTTATCAACCACTACTGTATTATAAGTAACTTTTTATGAATCTATAGTTCCTTCAGAAGGTATCTTCTTGCAACACTTGAACAATTGCTATTTCTTAAACTATCCTGCATTACCACAGTTTCCACCTATCTTAGGTGAATTTGGCTGTTTCTTGCTTGTATTTCTGCCATCTGTTGATCTTTTATCAGCAGTCCCTTCCCAGCTTCCTGATGTGAACACTGCATCCTAGCTGCTAGTAAATTTTCGTGATCTGTAGGGGTAGAGTTGGTTGTCACTAATACCACTACCTAGCTCTTTGTGCATTATTCCACCAAAAAACCAAGTGCCTTAGCGGGACTAACACTGGTGTAGATATTAACTATTGTCATGAAGTCCTTCTTTAAGGTGTGACCACAGATTTCCCTCATTTAAAGCATGATTCACATTTGTTATGCGCCCCATCAATCTTTCAGCTGACCCTATCAGCTCTGCCTTTAAAATGTATCACAGATTTCAGCCATCTTTTAACACTTCACAGCTCTAACCCTTGCCTATCCCACCAACATCTCTCCTGGCCCCTTTCTCCCGCCTTAGCCCTAATGTGTGTTTTCTACCCACAGCTCCTGAAGAGCCCTTGGGCTGTTAACCAGCCTGTGTCAGTCTGCGCAATACCCTCTCATCGCTTTTTTATTTTTTTGCTCCTCTGTCTTTGTTGCTGCACGCAGGCTTTCTCTAGTTGTGACGCGAAGGGGCTGCTCTGCTCTTTTTGTGGTGTGCAAGCTCTAGGCATGGGCTTCAGTACTTAGGGTACATGGGCTCAGTAGTTGTGGTTCAGTGGCTTAGTTGCCCTGAGGCATGTGGGATCTTCTAAGACTGGGGATCGAACCCATGTCCCCTACATTGGCAGATGGATTCTTAACCACAGTACCACCAGGGAAGTCCCTTCAAATCACTTCCCGGATCAGGGTAAAACTCTCTTCAACTTCATCTCCCCCAGAATCTCCCTTGCTTACTGCTCGTTAGAACTAGTGGCTTCCTTCCTCTTTGTCAAACATGTCACATGGACTCCCAGCTCAGCCCCTTTGTACTTGGTGACCCATTGAATAACACCTGGACTCCTTTATCATTCCCTCACTTCCTTCAACCCCAGGGCATTATTACTTTATCAGAGAAGACTCTGAAGGACATTTTGTCTTGTTTTTGTTTGTTTGTGTTTTTAGTTGAAGAATATTCCTAGTTGATCTATAGTGTTGTGTTAATTACTGCTGTATAGCAAAGTGACTGGGCTTTATATTTATATACATTCTTTTCTTGTATTCCTTCCCATTATAGTTTACTCCAGAGGAGGTTGAATGCGGTTTCCTGGGCTCTACAGTAGGAACTTGTTTATCTATTGTATCTACTAATCCCAAACTCTGAATCCATCCCTCTCCCACCACCCTTCCCATTGACAACCACCAGTCTAATCTCTATTCTTGATTCTGTTTCTGTTTGTGTCATATTTTAGATTTCACATGTAAGTGATATATGGTATTTGTCTTTCTCTTTCTGACTTACTTCAATTACTTCACTTAACCAATCACTAATTGCATCCATGTTGCTGGGCATGGCATTTCATTCTTTTTATGTCTGAGTAGTATTCCATTGTATATGTGTACTACATCTTTCTTATCCATTCAGTTATCAATGGACATTTCGGTAGTTTCCATGTCTTAACTATTTCTAATAGTGCTTCTGAAGTGTATGTATCTTTTTGAATTATAGTTTGCCTGGATATATGCCCAGGAGTGGGATTGCTTAATCATATGATAATTCTATTTTTAGTTTTCTGAGAAGTATCTGTACTATTTTCCATAGTGGCTACACCAACTTATATTCCCTCCAACAGTGTAGAAGAGTTCCCTTTTCTCCAGTTCTCTCCAGCTTTTGTTATTTGTAGGCTTTTTTTAATGATGGCCATTCTGACCCACCTGAGATGGTCCCTCACTGTAGTTTTGATTTGTGTTTCTCTCATAATTAGCTATGTTGGGCATCTTTTCATGTGTCTATTAGCCATCTGTACTTGTTCTTTGGAGAAATGTCTCTTTAGGTCTTCTGCCCATTTTTTAATTGGGCTATTTTGGTTTTCTTGTGGTTGAGTTATATGAGCTGTTTGTATATTTGGGAAATTAGTCCTTGTCAGTTGCATCATTTGCAAATATTTTCTCCCATTCTGTAGCTTTTCTTTGTGTGTGTGTGTGTGTGTGTGTGTGTGTGTGTGTGTGTGTGTGTGCGCGCGTTTACAGTTTCCTTTGCTGTGTAAAACTTGTAAATTAGGTCCCATTTGTTTATTTTTGCTTTTATTTCTACTGCCTTGGGGTGGGAGGAGCTGACCTAAGAAAGCATTGGTATGATTTATGTCAGAGAATGTTTTGCCTATGTTCTCTTCTAGAAGTTTTTATGGTGTCATGTCTTATGTTTAAAGCTTCAAGCCATTTTAAGTTTATTTTTGTATATGGTAAGAGGGTGCGTTCAGACTTCGTTGATTTTCAGGCAGCTGTCCAGCTTCCCCAACACCACTTTGTTGAAGAGACTGTCTTTTTACTGGTTTATATTCTTGCCTCTTTTGTCAAAGATGAATTGGGCCATAGATGTGTGGGTTTATTTCTTGACTCTCTATTTGTTTCATTGATCTGTATGTGTGTCTGTGTCAGTATGATGCTGTTTTGATTATTATAATTTTGTGGTTTCGATTATTATTGCTTTGTAGTATTTTCAGAAGTCTGGAATGGTTATACCTCCTGCTTTGTTCTTTTTCTTCAGTATGGCTTCAGCATTTCTGGGTCTTTTATGGTTCCATATGAATTTTAGGATAATTGTTCTAGTTTTGTGAAAAAGGCCATCCATAATTTGATAGGTATCACAATAAATCTGTAGCTTGCTTTGGGTAGTGTGGCCATTTTACCAATATTAATTCTTCCAATCCAACAGCATGGGATTCTATTTCTTTGAATCATCTTCAGTTTCCTTTATAAATGTTTCATAGTTCTCAGTGTATAAGTCTTTCACTTCCTTGGTGCAGTTTATTCCTAAGTATTTTATTTTTTTGGATTGTGATTTTAAATGATACTTTTTTAACCTTCCTTTTCTGTTATTTCATTGTTGATATAAAGAAACACAATCAATTTCTATATGTAAATCTTGTATCCTGCTACTTTGCTGAATTCATTTATCAGTTCTAGTAGTTTTTGTGTGGAGTCATTGAGATTTTCTTTATGTACTATCATATCATCTTCATATAATGAGAGTTTTACCTCTTCCCTTCTAATTTGGATAGCTTTTATTTCTTATCCAATTGTTGTGGCTAGGACGTCCAATGCCATGTTGAATAGAAGAGGTGAGAGTGGGCATCCTTGTCTTGTTCCAAATTTTATTGGAAAGGCTTTGAACTTTTCACCACTGAGTATTATATTGCTTGTGGGTTTGTCTTAAATAACTTTTGTTATTTCAAGGCATGTTCCCACTATACCCACTTTGATAAGTTTTTATCATAAATGGGTGTTGAACTTCGAAGGACATTTTTAAAGTAGCAGCTTTCTTCACACACTCCCCGTTGCCGTTACTCGCCTTTTGTTTGCAGCATTTATTACCAACTGATGTATATTTGTTCTGTTCATTTTTTCCCCACTATCTGTCTTCCTCTTTGTCTTTCTCATTTCTATGACCTCATCCATTTAAACAATACTTGGCATGTGGAAGGGGCTGCATACACTTTAATGAATGGATATGGAATTTATAAAATGTAAAAATGATGAAATTATTTATTCATACATTAGATTAATTTTATCATCAAATGTTATGGTCTAGTGTAGGACTGGGGTGAAGGGGCCAAGATAGTAATCAACCTTATACAAGCCCAGGGTTGAATGTTGTGATGGTGACGTGATAAGGGTGCATCAACCTCTCAGAGAAAACAGACAGATAAAAATGAGGAATCAAAGAAGATTGACTCAAGAGATGACTTCATCCTGAAGAGCCTGGAGAGCAACTAAAGCATGTTGGAAGAATTACACAGACTTGCAATTAAAATGATTATTCTCATGTCTTGTAGAGGGAGGGTTTCAGTAAATTGTGATTGGCAGCAGAGAAACCAGTAAGAAGGCAGGGATATTCATTAAGACACTCAGGAGAAAAAATTCAGGTTCTAATCAAAATGACTAAGATACAGAATACAGGATACAGGAATATTTAAGAGAAAATTTGGCCTGTTGAGATCAATATGGAAGAATCCAGTAGTAGTCTAGCCAAGAATGAAAGTGGGATATTTTTGTTGTTCTTTTGTCTCTTGTTTGTGAATGCCATCTGAATCTGCAGTTTTAGAGAGTGTTCTGGGTATTTACATTGTATTTAGATGTTATTTGACTTCTACAGAAAGAGGAATGCTCTTGACATACTAAGTAACATTTTTTATACCATTAACTATACTTGCTATGAACACAAGAAATGACCTAAGACATAAAGAGATTATTTGCAGTGTAGAACCCTGCAGAATGGGAAGCAAATCCACAAAATGCAGTGCCCACTTTCTAACTGTGCATGACCAGGAGAGTGAAAGGAAAGTGAAAAACAAATTCTTTTCAGGAGTAGGTCACAACATCTTGCCTCATAAAGTTGTGAGTAAAGATAAAAAAGCTTTACTCAGCTCCTTGTTGGGCAGTGGGTCCAATTATTGCAGAAGCCAATACCTGGCTAAGAGAACAAATGAAGTTTCTGTCCAAACATATTAAGACTCTTCAATAAAAGAGGCCTATAGTCTATATTAACATTAATATTTATTTTGTTTGGCAACCAGGACATCATTCTGTTTGTTATAAAATTATAAAGTAAAACTGAAGTGATTGTCATCTTTAAAAAGGGGGAGTTACATTTTTTAAAAGTAAATTTGAAGAAAACAAATGTGACTTGTTATCTTATACTTGATGTGTTAGCCTGTTAAAATGCCTTTGTTGATTGATGGAACAAATGTTCATAGTGCTGGAGAACAGTGACACCTTTTATTTTTACTCCATTCTGTTTAACACTAAAGCAATAATCAAAATTTTCAATTTCAAAACCAAAGTGGCTTGCATATATCTAGCTTTTTTAAAAATAGCAAGGCTTATAATGAAAAGCACAAGCATTGCATTCTTCCTCTAGACTCTCCATTTCAACTCCAAGCCCTGTTCATGTGAGGCAGTATTTACCAACTCATCCTGTTTTTGTAATTCTCATGATTACTTCCATATCCATTTTTACTTTAGACATTGTCTATTGACTTCCTCTTATCATAGATAAAGATTCAGCTTCCTTAGACACCCACCTCTCCTCTCAATATAGTTGTTAATCTTTGGAAGTGGTATTTTATAACTTTAAATGTTATATGTAAGTCTGTATATTATTCCAACAAATATACATGCTATTTTTTATACTTATGGTAGTTTCTTACCTATAATCAAAGCAAAAATGTAAAAGCAACGTATTTTCAAAGTACTATGCAGTGTCTGTAAAATATTTGGGCCCTATTTGCTTAGATTTCTAACACAGGAGCTCTTGGTACTCAGATGTCATTTTTTGCAAAGCTGAAAATTATTAAAGGAGCCAGGTCTAACCTGACTGCTGCATTGTGTGAGTCCTTTTTAATGATGCCACCTTCTGAAGAGTAGGTTTGTTCTTGTAGGTCGCCTTGGTAATACTGCTGAGAATTCATAGCTGAGCCCCTCCACAGCAGGTTTCAACAAACTACAGCCCACAGGCCAGATTGCTTGTTTTATTGGGACACAGCCCTATACACGTGTTTACTGATTGTCTACAGCTGCCCTTGTGGTCCAACTGCAGAGTTAAGTCATTGCTATAGAGTCGGGATGTTCCACATGCCTAAAATATTTATTATTTGGCCCTTGGCAAAAAAAAATTTAAAAATTAAAAAGAGTAATAAATCCTGCTTCAGACTGTTCTAAGACTAGAGCGTCATCCAATGTATTCAGATTCTGCTATTTGAGTCCCTGCATTCCTAATCCTGTTCTCCTACTTCCATTGGATTGATACATGAAACTCATCCTTTATCCTGGTCATTTAATCCAGTTAGAGCCACTGTTTTCTCTATCACAGGATCTTCCTCTTTTTCTTTTTTAATTGGATAGAGTTGCTTTACACTGCTCTATCAGTTTTGGCTGTATAGCAAAGTGAATCAGTCACACATGTGTGTCTATGTCCCCTCTTTTCTGGGTTTCCTTCCCAGTTAGGTCACCGGAGACCACCAAGTCGAGTTTCCTGTGCTATAGAATACGTTCTCATTAGTTACCTACTTTATGCATTGTAGTGTGTATATGTCAGTGCCAATCTCCCAGTTCCTCCTACCCCCCTTTCCCCTTAGTATCCATGCATATGTTCCCTACATCGGTGTCTCTATTTCTGCTTTGCAAATAAGATCAACTATACCATTTTCACGATTCCACATACATCTGTTAATATACAATATTTGCTTTCCTCTTTCTGACTGACTTCACTCTGTATGACAGTCTCTAGTTCCATCCACATCTCTGCAAATGATACAATTTGGTTCCTTTATATGGCTGAGTGATATCCATTATATATATGTATCATATCTTCTTTATCTATTCTTCTGTTGATGGATATTTAGGTTGCTTCCACATCCTGACTAGTAGTACTGCAATGAACACTGGGGTTTATTATCTTTTTGAATCATGATTTTATCTGGGTATATGCCTAGGAATGAAATTTCTGGGTCATACTAGAGTTCTGTTTTTAGTATTTTAAGGAACCTCCATACTGTTCTGCATAGTATGTACCAGTTTACATTCCCACCAGCAGAGGAGGAGGGTTCCCTTTTCTCCACATCCTCTCCATCTTTCTTTACCTGTAAATATCTTGATGATGGCCATTGTGGCTGGTGTGATGTGGTTTTGTTTTACCTTTGCAGTTTTGATTTACCTTTCTCTAATAATTAGTGATGTTTAGCGTCTTTTCATTTGCCTGTGTGCCATTGGTATGTCTTCTTTGGAGAAATGTCTTTTTAGGTCTTCTGCTGAATTTTTTATTTTTATATATATATTGAGCTAATTGTATATTTTAGAGATTAAAATATAATCTCTAAAATCTCTAAGCAGTTGCTTAGTTGACATATATTTTCTCCCTTTCTGAGGGTTGTCTTTTTGCCTTGTTTATGGTTTCCTTTGCTGTGTAAGAGCTTTTAACTTTAATTAGGAAGGATCTTCATCTTTATTTGCCATCTTCATTTTGCTGGAACAAACCTTCTGTTTGCTTCCTAATTGAGAGTAGAAACTTTGCAGATGAGTTATATTTTCTTTTATATCTGAACATGTCTTTCCAATAAATGAAATAAGTAAGTAATCTGGGCATAGTATTGTAAGGTAAAGAATATTTTTCCCTCTGAATTTAAAGGTATTACTCTACCGTGCTTTAGCCAACAGCACTACTCCTGACCGATTCCATGTCAGAAGGATTCTACCTTGGAATTACATGTTAATGTGCTGCACACATAAAGGCTCTTTCAGTCTGGAGATGTTAGTTCTTTGAAAAATCTTTAGTAGTATTTTTGTGCAGTTTTCTTCATTTGAGTTCTCTTATACTCTCTGGAGTTGCTCTTAATTATCTATGGAAACCCTGGATTAAGTTTTTCCCATTTTAAGCATTAAATTCATATATTTGGTGTCTGGTTTGTTCTTTGTAGATGTGGACTTGTTCAGTTTTCTAGCAGACTTCCTCAACTATACCTACCTCTGTTTCAAGACTCTATTGAGTATTTTTTCAGCTATCATTTTAATTTCCACTTATCTCTCTAATTTTCTTATTTTCTCATTCCTTCAGGCATCGAGAATGTTCTTGATGGGTGAAATATCTTCTAACACACCATCAATTTTTATTCTATTTTCCTAGTTTACATTTTATTATGTTGACCTCTCTTTCATACTGGGGACTTTTCGTATGTCCAGTAATGCCTGACTTTCCATTCATTTTCATGAGTGAAGCAATGATAGGAAGCTCTGAATGGAGTGCAGATGACATTTGGGGCAGTTAGGGAGCTGTTTTGTTGAAGATACTCAAATGCCAATATGCAGTTTGTATTTTCCCCAAGAATGTTGTTTTTTTTTTTTTCCCCCTAGGAAAGAATCTTCTATATTTTGTAGGAGTTAGTGGTCAGGCCTTCCTTTTAAAACTCTCGGTCTATGCCCTCACCCTATTTGGAGCCCATCTCACTCCTGCCCTTTGCCATAATGGGTGTACCTGAGCTAGAAGTCCATCTGAGGTTCTGCGATGTGAATTTTTCTTCTCTAACCAAAACCAATCTTTGCCTTCTTATACTCTACTACACATGTTTCAGGCAGATTTTGGGATATAGTGAACGACAGGGAGGCCTGATATGCTGTAGTTCATGGGGTTGCAAAGACTCGGACATGACTTAGCAACCAAACAACAACACACGTTATACTCCCCAGTCACTTTCCATGTTTAAAAATTTGCAAAAATCTCATCCACTGAAGTCCCATCTCTGGTCCTTTATCCTTAAGAACAACACCTAGTTGGGGCTTCCCGTGTAGCTCAGTCAGTAAAGAATCTGCCTAGGGTTTGATTCCTGGGTTAGGAAGATCCCCTGGAGAAGGACATGGCAACCCACTCCTGTATTCTTGCCTGGAGAATCCCATGGACAGAGGAGCCCAGCAGGCAACAGTCCATGGGGTCGCAAGAGTTGGACACAACTTAGCACTATCTTTTTTTGTTTGTTTTAGTGTTTTTCTTTTCTATTTTTACAGGGGCATCAGACAGGGAAAGGTGATAAGCACGTATTTATGCTACCAGCTTTAAACAGTTACTGGAACTATTATGTTTTAAATGCACTACAAAATGAGATGAACCCTGGAGATACCTCAAAAATAAATGTATTCTTCTAATATCTTCCAATATACTTTGATTCTGACTCTTATTTTTAACCCCAAACTCTTTTCATGTAATTTTTCACAATATGAAATAAGACTATTAGAATTTCTTCCTATTTATCTTCCTAAATAAACTTTAAACATTTAACATTAAAAATCAATTAATAAACCATATTATTAAAAGTAGTTTCTTAAAGAACACGTTGGGCTTACTTTTGGTAAAATAAAATATAAAAACAAAGGATGGATCAGTTTTTATCTAAAGATAGCAGCTAGTATGTGGAAATACATACACTGACTAAATGCAATATATTACTCTTTAGTTGTTGGTATTTTTTCTGTTGCTCTTTTCTAATCAAAAGAAACAGAATCCATGACAAGTGACATACAGCTTTTGTTTGTTCCATTAACATGGACATGAAATATTCCTGGCTCATGATTTTCTGTGCAGTGGAATCAGAGGAATCATCTGGCCTTCCACTATTTAAAAAAGAAATAAACAATGACAACATTTTTTTCTTCTTTGTTTTCTTTGCAGTCTTCTATACCTGGTCAAAATGTTTTTTAAGGCTTATGAGAAGTCTAATGCTTATTAATCTCAATTTTAAAGTGTCATATGATATATACACATTATTATTATAAATGCATTTTTCTTTATTTCTGTCTTCCATTGGCCTATTGAGTTTTTAATTTACATATTTAAATTTGATTTTAAAATAAAGTGTCGTTTAACTTAGAAAGTACTTGAAACTTACGATAATGTTTCAGTTGTCAATCATTTCTTCAACTTTTAATCTAATAAAGAAAACTAGATGTTGTTTATGTGATTTTAGCAGATACTCTTGTAGAGCTCAAGTAGTAGAGTTGGACCCATGATTTTCCCTTTCAAACAGGATGACTGGTGTCGTATAATCTAGGATGGCTACTGTTACTCATGTCTAATTTGGGGACACTGAAATTAATTTACGTCTTAAACCAGAGTTGCAGTTACCATACCAAGAGTATGGATTAAAAATTGAAAGATCTGCTTAAGAAATACTTTCTTAGAATGCTAGCTTGATAAGAATTCTCAAGGTATATGTTTCATATGCTATTTATATCCTTAAGAAAAACAGGATTTTCTTACTGGGTGAGAGCTCTAATCTACCAGCAATGAGAGTGCTACTAGTAGACATTATGGAGAAGAGTGTGTTGTCTCTGTTGAGATTTCGAATTGTGTGGATATCCTCTGGACACCCCTGAGTTACTTAGTTCTGTTACTATCAGTGGCTTATTTAAACAAGCTTGAAGGTCCTACTGTCTGTTAAATTCCCATAATTTGTTAGTTCAGTAATGTACATTTTTTTAAATGTACATTAGTTGATAAAAAGAGCTTAAAATGCTTAGTAGATACTTCACTATTATTATTATTATTTTCCTATAATAGGCAATGAGTAAAAGTATATTAAGGAATAGTAGTTTTTCATATATTTTTTAAATTATTTATTTGTTTTTGGCTGTGCTGGATCTTCTTTGCTGCACATAGGCTTTCTCTAGTTGGCGACTGGGGGCTACTGTCTAGTTGCAGTATACAGCCTCTCATTGCAGTGGCTTCTTTTATTGTGGAGCATGGGCCCTAGCACACACAGGCCCAGTAGGTGCAATGCAGGGACTTAGTTGCCCCATGACATATGGGATCTTACTGGACCAGGAATTGAACCTGTGTTCCCTGCGTTGGCAGACAGATTCTTAACCACTGGACCACCAGGGAAATCCCAGTTTTCCCTAGTTTTAAGATAGCCATGCTCAAGCTCAAAAGGTTACATATTCTGACATTTTGTAAACAATATTTTCATAATTTCTAAGGTGTCATTCAGCTTTAGGGATAACAACCCTGGATTTAGTTTCCTAAATCTCTCAACAAGCAGGAATATAACAACAGTCCAAAAATGGAAAGCAAAAATTAACGGTAGAAGTAAACTCAAAGTTGATAAATCTGCCAATATGGTAGGAATTTTTTATACTTCCTTTAATAATTGCTAAAGTGAAAGTCACTCAGTCATGTCTGACTCTTTGTGACCCCATGGTCTGTACAGTCCATGGAATTCTCCAGGCCAGAATACTGGAGTGGGTAGACTTTTCCCATCCCCAGGGGATCTTCCCAACTCAGGGGTTGAACCCACATCTCCCTAGGTCAAGTAGGGAAAAAAAAAAATCTGAGGCTAGAAGGAGTGAGGAATACAATTAAATTCTATCTGATGAATGTGTAGATAAAATAATAAACCACATTTACTGAATTGTGTTCCCTTTTTTATTTTTAAGTTATTACAAGATATTGGCTCAATTCCCCGTGTTTTACAATACATCCTTGTAGCCTATCTTATACCTACCTATCTTTGTACCTCCGGCTCGCCCATCACTGTGTACCCCTCCTCCTTCCTCTCCCGACTGGTAACCACTAGTTTGTTCTCTGTATCTGTGAATCTGCTTTCTTTGTTATTGTTATATTCACTAGGTTGCTGTAATTTTCAGATTCCACATATAAGTGATATCGTATGGTATTTGTCTTTCTTTGTCTTATCTCACTCAGCGTAATGCCCTCCAAGTCCATCCATTTGTGTTTTTCTTTTCTTTGTGTGAGAGGAGAGGAATTGCTAGATCATACACATTTGGTGATAAACTATTTTAAATAATAGAAAAATGTGAGACTGCAAAGGTCTTTGAAAAAGAGACAAGTTATGTTATATATAATAACATGGAAACTGTGTATACTATCATAGTTAATAAATAGTCTTCATTGTGTATTTGTTCAGTGGCTCAGTCATGTCCAGCTCTTTGTGACCCTGTGGACTACAGCCCACCAGGTTCTTCTGTCAGTGGGATTTTCCCAGCAGGAATACCAGAGTGTGTAACCATTTTTTCCTCCAGGGAATCTTCCAGACCCAGGGATCGAAACTAAGTCCCTCATGTCTCCTGCAAGGCAGGCACATTCTTTACTGCTGAGCCACCAGGGGGAGCCCAGATGGGCTTAATTATATACAGAAAAAAGTATATATTAAAGTATTAGTACAAGTTTAAGAAAAATACTGTAAACTTTATGCTTTGAATATAGATTAGAAGTATATAAACCAAAATGATACTGCATTCAGGTTATTTGGCCTGAGGGTGATTTCTTCTCTTCTTTCAAATTTTTGCTCTTGCAAACGTTCTCATGTTAATATCAGTGAGTTTAGGTAGCATCGTTTAATTGACACCTTTCTTAGTTTAATTGGCAATAGCATTTCCTTCCTCAGTTAGTTCAGTCACTCAGTCGTGTCTGACTATTTGCTACCCCATGGGCTGGAGCACACCAGGCTTCTCTGTCCATCACCAGCTCCCAGAGCTTGCTCACACTAAGTCAGTGATGCCATCCAACCATCTCATCTTCTCCTGCCCCTTCTCCTCTGCCTTCAGTCTTTCCCAGCATCAGGGTCTTTTCAAATGAGTCAGTTCCTCACATCAGGTGGCCAAATATTGGAGCTTCAGCTTCAGCATCAGTCCTTCCAATTAATCTTCAGCACTGATTTCCTTTAGGATGGACTGGTTTGATCTCTTTGCTGTCCAAGGGACTCTCAAGAGTCTTCTCCAGCACCACAGTTCAAAAGCATCAATTTGTTGGCTCTCAGCTTTCTTTATAGTCCAACTCTCACATCCATACATGGCTACGGGAAAAACATTGGCTTTGACTAGACAGACCTTTGTCAGCAAAGTAATGTCTCTACTTTTTAATATGTTAAGTTTGTCATAGCTTTTCTTCCAAGGAGCAAGCGTCTTTTAATTTCATGTCTGCAGTCACCATCTGCAGTGATTTTGGAGCCCAGGAAAACAAAGTCTGTCACTCTTTTCCTTGTTTCTATTCATGATGAAGCGGTGGGACCGGGTGCCAGGATCTTCGTTTTTTGAATGTTGAGCTTTGAGCCAGCTTTTTCATCTCCTCTTTTACTTTCATCAAAAGGTTCTTCTGTTCCTCTTCACTTTCTTCCATAAGGGTGGTTTCATCTGCATATCTGAGGTTGTTGATATTTCTCCAGGCAATCTTGATTCCAGCCTGTGCTTCATCCAGCCCAGCATGTTGCATGATGTACTCTGCATATAAGTTAAATTAGCAGGGTGACAATAGATAGCCTTGATGTACTCCTTTCCAAATTTGGTACCAGTCCATTGTTCCATGTCTGATTCTAACTGTTGCTTCTTGACCTGCATACAGATTTCTCAGGAGGCAGGTAAGGTGGTCTGGTATTCCCATCTCTTTCAGAATTTTCCAGTTTGTTGTGGTCCACACCGTCAAAGGCTTTGACATAGTCAATAAAGCAGAAGTGGATGTTTTTCTGGAATTCTGTTGATTTTTTGATGATCCAATGTATTTGACAGTTTGATCTCTGGTTCCTCTGCCTTTTCTAAATCCAGGTTGAACATCTGGAAGTTCTCGGTTCGCATACTGTTGAAGCCTGGCTTGCAGAATTTTGAGCATTACTTTGCTAGCATGTGAGATGAGTGTAATTGTGTGGTAGTTTAAACATTTCCTTCCTTGAAGTATATCTAATAGTGGTATACATTGCCATCTAGAACTCAGTGAAAATATCTCTTGAATAAATAAAATAATAAACTGTAATTTCTTAAAAAGATGAAATATGAAATCTTCTGAAAGATGATGCTGAATAAAACTTTGCCTAAAATAATGTTTGCATTAGTGAAAATAACACTTCTATGAAAAAAATCTTTTTAATGTTTACTTTATTAGAACATGTGCCTGTTATTATCCCTTGAGAATAATCACATTAAAATGTCTACAGTTCTGAATCATGGTTTAATTTGCAAAGGTAATAGTTATTATTTATGTATATTTTCTTCAGTTTAAGATAAAATGAACTAATATAGTTTTATTATACACCTTTGATATATATTTAATATAGCTATTCAAAGTCTTTATTACTGTTAAAGAATTATGTAATATCTTTTTAAAATAGTAACTCAGTACTCTCACTGGTTTTTGTACCAAAATAATCCTCTCTGTATTTTTGTAAAGCTGCTTTTTCTCTTATTTTTGAAAACATCTTGACCACTACAGATGACAGTCCACTAACTTCTCTTAGTCATGCTTGTCTAAACACAAGTCCTCCACTGTGAATACTGATCATGTTTATTGCCTGACTGAATTCCAAAATGTCTTATTTGTGCCAGTGCATGAATTCACACGTACTGGTGGAAATGATATGATCTCATGGTTGCCTGCTCAAGTAACACTTGAAAATGTTTAGTGCATACTTTGACATAAAGGTTTCAATACTGTGAAGGTGTCTCTCCTGCAGATGTCCATCCAGTTGTGCATTCAGTAAATGTTAGATACATGTTGTTCACAATGATGGACACTGGCGATTAAAATGAAGACAAAATCCTCGTGCTCAAAATTTTCACAGTGTATTGGAGAAATGAATTAACAGAAACTTACAGCTAATGAGAGAAGTGTTGTTAATAAAAGAATATAAAAAGAGGGCATTGGAGAGTAATAAAGAGTCATGCTTATAAGGAGGAAATTATCTAGCCTAAAATGGAAGCTAATATTTGAGAACTCACTCTATGCTAAAAGCCATCCAAGCATTCAGTTCAGTTCACTTCAGTTCAGTTGCTCAGTCATGTCTGACTCTTTGCGACCCCATGGACCACAGCACACCAGGCCTCCCTGTTCATCACCAACTCCCAGAGTTTACTCAAACTCATGTCATTCATGTCCATTGAGTCAGTGATGCCATCCAACCATCTAATCTTCTGTCGTCCGCTTCTCCTCCTGCTTTCAATCTTTCCCAGCATCAGGGTCTTTTCAAATAAGTCAGCTCTTCACATCAGGTGGACAAAGTATGGAAGTTTCAGCTTCAGCATCAGTCCTTCCAATGAACACTCAGGACTTGTCTTCTTTAGGATGGACTGGTTGAATCTCCTTGCAGTCCAAGAGACTCTCGAGAATCTTCTCCAACACCACAGTTCAAAACCTTAAATTCTTCAGCGGTCAGCTTTCTTTATTGTCCAACTCTCACATCCGTACATGACCACTGGAAAAACCATAGCCTTGACTAGATGGACCTTTGTTGGCAAAGTAATGTCTCTGTTTGCTTTTTAATATGCTGTCTAGGTTGGTCATAACTTTCCTTCCAAGGAGTAAGTGTCTTTTAATTTCATTGCTGCAGTCACCATCTGCAGTGATTTTGGAGCCCCCAAAAATAAAGTCAGCCACTGTTTCCACTGTTACCTCATCTATTTGCCATGAAGTGATAGGACCGGATGCCATGATCTTAGTTTTCTGAATGTTGAGCTTTAAGCTAACTTTTTCACTCTCCTCTTTCACTTTCATCAAGAGGCTCTTTAGTGCTTCACTTTCTCCCATAAGGGTGGTATCATCTGTGTATCTGAGGTTATTGATATTTCTCCCAGCAATCTTGATTCCAGCTTGTGTTCATCCAGCCCAGTGTTTCTCAGGATTACTGTGAATATAAGTTGTCCATGTATTATCACAAATTAAAGGCTTAATAAAACACAAATTAATTGTTTAATAGCTCTGGAGGTCAGAAGTCCAAAATCTGTCTCAACAGGTTAAACTCAGTGAGTTGACAGTATTGATTCATGCTGGTCACATCAGGGAAGAATCTGTTTCCTTGACTTTTCCAGCTTCTAAAGATCTCCTGCTTTCCTTGACTCATGGTCTCTTCTTATCTTGCAAGCAACACAGCATCTTCAAATCTCTGTCTGACTTCTATTACTTCTGTTTTTATCATCGCATCTTCTCTGACTCTCCCTTTTGCCTCCCTTTGGTAAGAACTTTTATGATTACATTGGACCCCAGCTGATTATCCAGGATAATCACATCTTATTCCCTTTTGCTGTATCAGCTGACATAGTCACAAATTCTTTGGATTAAAATGTGAACATCTTTAAAACTACTAAATGAATTAAGGGGTGAAGACAGGAAAGCAGGGTTTAAGAGATATTCTGGTTGAATTGTGTCACCCCAGTCATGAAAATTTGTATGTTAAAGGCCTATTCCCTCAATGTGACTATATTTGGAAACAAGGCTTCTAGGTTTTAATTAAAGTTAAATGAGACCATAAGGATGGGGTCCTAATCTGATAGGACTGGTGGCTTTAAAGGAAGAGGAAGAGAGAGGTCTCTTCTGTCTCCTTAGCCTCACCAAGGAAAGGCCATGAGGACACAGTGAGAAGGTGGCTGTCTACCAGAGAAGAAGGCAACTCTCATCAGGAATGCAATCATCTGGTGCCATGATTTTGGATTCCCAAGCCTTCAGAACTGTGAGAAAATAAAGTTCTGTTGTTTAATCTGTGTAATTTGTGCTATATATTTAATAGTGGCCCAAACTGACTACTATAGGAGGTAATGATAGGGTTACCCTTAGGAGACCTCTGCAAGTGTGCTAAGTTGCTTCAGTCAAGTCTGACTCTGCGACTCTATAGTCTGTAGCCTGCCAGGTTCCTCTGTCCATGGGATTCTCCAGGCAAGAATACTGGAGTGGGTTGCTGCACCCTTCTCCATGGATCTTCCTGACCCAGGAATCAAACCCATGTCTCCGGCAGCTCCTGCATTGCAGACAGATTCTTTGCCACTGAGCCACCAAGAAATGGTGTCTGCACATCTGTAGTTCAAGAGAAAAGTCTAAGCTACAAGTATAGATTTGGCAGTAGCTGGTGAAAGATATCACCCTAAGATAATGTGTGCACTGAAAAGTGACTATAGCCGAGAAAATAACCATGCATTTCTAGTAACCTGATACCCAAGGCAGAGTGCTCAGCAGCCTAATTATGGGAGGAGAGACTGGCAGATGGTTGAATTGGTCCTAGGCTTCATTTGCAGAGAAGGGTTGGCCTCAGGGCTAGTAGAAATATGTAGTAACAATAGGAGCTTCCAAAGGCAAGTTGTAGGGTACTTTTATGTCTTATAATTCTGGAAATCAGTTAGTCATGTTTTATAGATAAGGAAACTGAAACTCGAAGACATTGAGTAACTTTCTTTGGGTCACAGAGATTTTTTAAAATTAGATTTTATTTCTAAAATGTTTCTTCTAATGACAGCTTAGAGAATCACTTTTGATAGAGCATCAGGCAGAGTTTTGAAATGCAAATGTTTTTTAGCCTAAAGAAGAGCTCTTTCAATCTGCCTTGAGGGAAGAAAGCAGGTGGTATGAGATGCCTGTGGTAGGAGCTGATATACTGGATTAAAAAAGTGTTCTAGGAGTAACGTATCAGAGAGTTTGAAAAGTCAAAATATATGAATAAGAATATTCAGTAAGTAAGTAATATACTGGACTTCATGATGTCAGAAGTAGAAAAAACTTTAACCTTCTTGAGGACAGATTCTTATTCATGAATGTGCTTTGGCAGAAAAGAATAAAAACTTGCTCAAGAAGAAAAAGAGTCTATCTGATGTTTGGAATGTGTGTGAGAAAACATGGACAATGTGTTGCTGAACTTATTCACTAAAGAAATGCTTACCCATTGTTTGATAAGGAAGCCATTCTCCTGTCTTGCAGAAATCTTGCTCCCTGGCCTAGGCTTTAAGAACCCAGTAGTGAAGGATACTTAGGGTGACATATTTAACACGTCCTCTGTGGTATCAGTGTAACTTTAGAAGACTCAATGGTTGCGTGGAACTTTTCTTAGACTCAAAAATCTTTGCAAAAATTTGCACATTTATCTTTATTTCTCAAGGAGTAGATAGGTGGTAGATATTTAACCTGTCCACAATGATACTAAAGCAGGAAAAAGTAATATGACTTCCTCTAATGCCACAAAACAAATTAGTGGTGAGTCCTGAAATAGAAGCCCTGACTTGTTAGAGCCTGTCCTCTTCCGTATCTTGTTAAGACATAAGAAATCTTGCTTTGTGTTGAACCTTCCTATGAAGTTGAATCAGAAACATTCAAATATCATTTCAACTGGTGTGACATTATGTTTTTAAAATGTCTTTCATATGTAGAAGGTGTGCTATGTGTCAGGAAGAAATCAGACAGAATTAGTCATAAGGATTATGATATTTTATCTTTGAATGACAGACAGTGAGTACAATTGGATAGGTGACCCTGCTGATGACATTAATAATAATGGAATTTACCTTAAGACCTCTAGAGACTAATAAATCCCTCTAGAACTGAATTAAAAATTTGTTTTATGTTTTTCCTCTACACCTCTTCTTTTTTAACTCTTTGTATGACACTTCAAAATATTCTTCCTGTTACCTTTATACTCAGAAATGAAACTGGATTGTTTGCAGTTAAGTTAAAAAAAAAAAAAAAGAGCCTGAATACAGAAGGTATTGAGGTATCTCTTAGCTGTACACAATGAAAGAAAAGCAAAAGACACTATGCACATTTTAAAAGTTAACATACTGGGACATTTTTACTGTCTCTAAGATATCCTAACTTTAAATCTAGAGTTATAGTTTCCCCTCATTCATTCATTTCATTCATGCAACAAGTATTAAATAAGTGCTTGTTATGTACTAAGCACTGAGAATACAATAGGAAATAGAGACATTTAAGACCTGTGCCATCATGACTTAGATTACAGTTGACAGAATGGGGTTAAGGGGAGGTATGCAAATGGAGAGATGGTTAGTAGATGACTAAACTAATTAAAAATGAGTTTCAAAGATAATCCCACATTGTCAAAAGTGCTATAGAGTAAATATGTTATGCTAATACTCTCAAGTCAAAGACCCCAGGAACACACTCTCGTTGGAAAAGCTGTATTTATTTCTCATTTCAGCAAGGGCGAACAGACGCCATGTGGAACTATAGTGTGTGTCATTAAGAGGGTGTTAGAACCTATTTGAGCAATTGGGTTTTGGTTGGGTGATTTGGGAGAGAGTCTAAGGAAGCAGGAGTTGGCTCTAGATTAAATGCTATCAGAAAGTGGCAAGTCTGCAATTAAATATCTGTGCTCCTTGCCTCCTGTTCACCCTGAGATGTCCAAAAACACAGTGTCTTACACTGAACAGGTAAAAGTGACCGACACTTATTCATTCCATGTACTCACAGCCTGGGAAGGGGGAATACCACATGCCGCATAGGGCCACACGGACAGGGGTTACACTTGGGAACCCAGTGGACAACTGGAGGTGTGGGAGTCTGGCTTTACAGTGACAAGAGGGTAGGGGGCCCCTCCAATACCCTCAGAAGGGTGTGATTGGCTTGCTCGAATCATTCCATAGGCTGGCACAAGAGTAAGGCACGCCACTCAGAGGTGAGGAGGAATTGCATCTGAAGTGTTTGATAAGGCAGGTTGCTTGACCTTATCTGTGGGAGCAGAGCGAGAAGGAAAACTTGTGGTAAAGCCATTTGAGGCCCTAACTATTTCCCCCAGGTGTCAGATAGCACATAATTTCAAGACATATTATAGTAAGTAAGTGAATCTTATCTACAGGGAGGGGAGATGAGAACAAGAAAAAGGTTATACTGTTCTTCAGTCACTAAGGCATGTCCAACTCTTTGCAGCCCCATGGACTGTAGCACACCAGGCTTCCCTGTCCTTTACTGTCTCCCAGAGTTTGCTCAAACTCATGTCCATTGAGTTGGTGATGCCATCCAACCATCTCATCCTCTGCTGCCCCCTCCTCCTCCTGCCCTCAATCTTTTTTAACATCAGGGTCTTTTCCAGTGAGTCGGCTCTTTCCATGAGGTGGCCAAAGTATTGGAGCTTCAGCTTCAGTCCTTCCAATGAATATTCAGGATTGATTTCCTTTAGGATTGAGTGGTTTGATCTCCTTGCAGTCCAAGGGACTCTCAAGGGTCTTCTCTAGCACCGCAATTTGAAAGCATTAACTCTTCAGCACTCAGCTTTCTTTGTGGTCCGACTCTCACATCTGTACATGACGACTGGAAAAACCATAGCTTTGACTATACAGACCTGTGTTGGCAAAGTGATGCCTCTGCTTTCTTAATGAGCTGTCTAGCTTTCCTTCCAAGGAGTAAACGTCTTTTAATTTCATGGCTGCAGTCACCGTCCACAGTGAATTTGGAGCCCAAAGAAATAAAATCTGTCACTATTTCTAGTTTTTCCCCATCTATTTGCCATGAAGTGATGGGACTGGATGCCATGATCTTAATTTTCTGTATATTGAGTTTTAAGCCAGCTTTTTCATTCTCTTTTACTCTCAGCAAGAGGTTCTTTAGTTCCTTTTCATTTTCTGCCATTAGAGTGGTATCATCTGTATATCTGAGGTTGTTGATATCTCTCCCAGCAATCTTGATTTGTTTGTGAGTCACCCAGACTGGCATTTTGCATGACGTACTCTACATATAAGGTAAATAAGTAGAGTGACAATACATAGCCTTGATGTACTCCTTTCCCAATTTTGAACCAGTTCATTTTTCCATGTCTGGTTCTAACTGTCGCTTCTTGGCCTGCGTACAGGTTTTGCAGGAGGCAGGTAAGGTGATCTGGTATTCCCATCTCTTTAAGAATTTTCCACAGTTTGTTGTAATCCACACAGTCAAAGGTTTTAGTGTGGCCAATGAAGCAGAAGCATTTGGTTGGTGCAAAAGTAATTTCAGTTTCAGACCCTGAATTTGAAATCATCTTAACTAGGTCCAGACACATCTTTATTAATCAAAATAGGAACCATGGAAAGCATTTTCTGCCCCCCGCTGGTTGTAGAAGCACAACCCATGCTTCCAAAGTTGAACGGATTGGACTACAAAATTTGGCCTCAACCACCATATTCACTTGACCTCTCACCAACCGACTACCACTTCTTTCAGCATTTTGACAACTTTTTTCAGGGAAAATGCTTCCACAACCAGCAGGAGGCAGAAAATGCTTTCCAAGAGTTCACTGAATCCTGAAGCATGGATGTTTATGCTATAAGAACAAACACAGTTTTTTCTCATTGGCAAAATTGTGTTGATTGTAATGGTTCCTGTTTTGATTAATAAAGATGTGTCTGAGCCTGGTTAGGATGATTTCAGATTCGGAGTCTGAAACTGAAATTACTCTGTCACCTTCCAATGGCTGACCGCTACGCTCCTCATCTTCAAGTCTCCCCTCTCCTTTGCAAAACTTCTGGAACCACCACCGCACTGTACATTCATTAGCAGTTCCTGGGCCAAATGCATTGCTGATGTTGCCAGTTGTCTGCGCTGCTTTTATGACCCATTTTGAACTCCAAAAAAAAAAGAAAAGAAATTGCTTGAATTTGCTTTTTGTCTAACATCGTTTCCATAGTCTAAAATACATATAAAATAAACAACAGTAAGTCATTAGCAAAAAACACAAAGCAAGAAATATGCACTAAAATGATGTATAACATAGCCATGTTTATTTAAGAATGTATTCCAATATCAAACGACAAATTTCAACAATGCAAAACCACAATTACTACCGACCTAATAGAGCTGAAGAATTGATACTTTTGAACTGTGGTGTTGGAGAAGACTCTTGAGAGTCCCTTGGACTGCAAGGAGATCCCAAGTCCATCTGAAAGGTAATCAGTCCTGAATATTCATTGGAAGGACTGATGGCTGAAGCTGAAACTCCAATACTTTGGTCACCTGATGTAAAGGACTGACTCATATAAAAAGGCCCTGATGCTGGGAAAGATTGAAGGCAGGAGGAGAAGGGGACAACAGAGAATGAGATGGTCGGATGGCATCACCGACTCAATGGACATGCATTTGAGTAAACTCTAGGAGTTGGTGATGGACAAAGAGGACTTGCATGCTGTAGTCCATGGGGTCTCAGAAAGTCGGACATGACTGAGCAACTGAACTGAACTGGATAGATATTTTTTCAAAAGTACTTTTGGATTTTTTCATAACATGTAGTGAAAAGCCTGTGGAAACTTTTTGGCCAGCCCAGTAACTGGTAGAGAAGTAACTATAACTCATGTTAGCCGTGAAAGTAGGAGATGTTTAGTATTTTGGGCAATGTGACCTTGTGTTTTTTTCTGTGCTTAGGCAAAATGATGCAGTAGTCTTGCTTGGTCTCATTATATTGTGTCTCAGAGTAACCTTGATGAAATTGGTATGATGTCTGATAGGAGAATAACAGCCCAGCTCTGAGAGTGAGGCTGGCTTCTCATTGCAGAGCTGCTATTTTTTTTTTCTTATTTGGAGGGACCTGATATTGGTGGGGAAGATCCCCTGGAGGAGGAAATAACAACTCGGTCCAGTATTCTTGCCTGAAAAATCCCATGAACAGAGGAGCCTGGTGGGCTACTGTCCACAAGGTCACAAAGCGTAGGATGCAACTGAGCATGCATGCACGATATTTGGGAAATTATATCAGATGAATTAATCAGAAAAAATCTTCTGAAGAGGAGAAAACTTGGCATTTACTGCTTATATGAAGGCATCACATAGAGAAGAACTGAGGAGAATGGAAACAAGGGAAAAGGGGGACAACTTGTGGAGGGCATTCCTGTCAGAGGGAAACAGCAAGTGTGAAGAAACATCTCGTTATACCTGAGAGGTAATGTTTGAAAAAAATACATCAGAAGTGTGACTCTTTGCTTCAGTGATTCTCAAGGGGTTGGAGGTAAGGGAGTTCCAGAACCTCAAAACAGGAGGAGTAAAATCTCAGCAAGTCTCCAGGGGATGGTGACATGACAGTTCTCCAAGACAGATTTCCCTTCTTTCCTCCACCCTCCTCCATAGTTTTAGTTAGACCATCTAGGCTTTATGTGGAAAATCCAATTGATAATTGATAATTTAGTATGACCCTATATATCATACAATAAAATTGCTTATCCAGAAAGATTTTACCACCATCCAGGGAAATAGATGGGATTGTTAGCAAGTGCATGGGCTGTCAGTGGCAGATCAATTATCCTAAATATATTTTTCTTTACTGTCTTGAAACTAGATAGACTGTAGTGATTTTTCCAGTACTTCCAGTATGCAGAGTGTTTAAGTGAGATCTCTACTTCCATTTTATAGTGAAGAATTCCTAATAATATGGTTTTATCATTCCATCTACCTGTGCATATCCAGTTGATTTGTTTAGACACTATATAATAGTGGGTTTGAAGACATCATTATTACCAAATGCAAATTTAGCATATTGACACAAAATATGTTAACAATGATAAGTATGCCATACAGCAGAGAATAGTAATTATAACCACGCACTCTGAAGCCAGATTTCCTGGATTCAAATTACAGCTCTACCGCTTTGTAGTTAAGTTACCATGAACAAGTTACTTAGCTCATATGTCTCAGGTTCTTCTATAATGTGAAGATATTAATGGTACCTGCCTCAAAGGTTTGTGGTCAAAATTAAAATATATTTTTAGTTTTTAGACTGGCTCATGATAAGCTGTGCGATAACGATGGTGACGTTGTGTTGGTAAAAGAAAAAAAGTATTTAACAACATATTTCTATACTTGATGTGTTAATTATGAACTAACCAGTATATATAAAAGTTCACAGATCTTGTTAAGGAATGAATCATCTTACCTGTGATAATGTATAGGGCCTCTCCTCTTGCTTTAAGAGAAATCATAGAATGGATTCATTTTTGGCAATATCTTAAAATATGCATTTAATTTATAATATTTTTTCCTCTTTGACTGATTTGTCTGATTCATCCAGGCCTACCATAGATAAGTGTTTTTTTTTTTTTTTACATTCTATGACTGAATTTTTTGGGCTTTGCCTAAAGAAAGCATTAGGAGTCTCAGCTCTTTAATTGAAGCAGCCATATTTAGTGTCACTGAAATAAGTGTGATAACAGCTTGATCACGCGAAGCTTGACATGAAGAATATACCTGCTTGGTGTTAATAAGATATTTGAATTTCAGACAACAGAAGACCAAAGAAAATTGCCACTCTGCCTGTCTTGATAAAATACCAACAGAGCTCGCTATTCATTTCAGTTTATTTGAATTACTGTGAAATGTTAACAGAAAATCACTTGCAGTCTGGGCTCATGGCAGGTGAGAGGTATTAAAATATCGTTGAATCTTTATATATACTAACAAGTTTATTAAGGCAAAATAAAAGGAAGAAGAAAACCATATTTGTTCGTTCTTGATATTCATTAAAACAAACCAGAGTGATCTGAGGAGAAATTTCAACTATTCTAGTAGGCCTGGATATATCAGACATTAATTTAAACACATACCTTTATTCTCAAAGTTCACAGCCTCAATAGAAAAGTGTAGAAAATTTCTATCACTAACCAATTTTTTATGTCCAAGAGAAAATCTTTAAAAAATTTAAAACATTATTACAAACAAAACTGGGAATTATGGCTTCTTTTTCCTATGAACATGCACACATGTGCTCAGTCGTGTTCAGCTCTTTGTGACCGCCAGGCGCCTCTGTCCATGGAATTTCCCTAAGAATACTGGAATTTCCAGCTAAGAATACTGGAGTGGGTTGCCATTTCCTTCTTCAGGGGATCTTCCAAACTGAGGGACTGAACCCATGTCTCTTGTGTCTTCGGCATTGGCAGGTGGATTCCTTACCACTGGTGCTACCTGGGAAGCCCCAGTGAACATAAAGAACATTTAACTTCCAACGTGTTGAGAGCATCATTAAGTAAAAAACAAACAAAACAAAACTATTCTTGTTTTAATGTCAAATTATGTAAGATTTACCCAATATCACTTGCACTGAATTTAGGGACCACATTCTATCAGTTTTTTGTTTGCTTGTTTATTAGTTTATTTATCATATATATAAAAAATTCTTGCTAGACTGCTTTCTATTTCTAATGAACATGTTTGCACGTAATTTAGGAAGCAAAGTTTTGGCTTTTCCTTTTCAGTTTTTCACTTAGAAAGGAATCTTAGCATCTGTTCCAAAAGATAGTTTATATTCATGAATAGTCAATGTTCAGTTGACTGTAATGAATTGGTCCAAAGAAAATATGGATAATTGAAATCTATGGTGCTGTAAAAATTAAATTTTATCCTCTATACTTAAACTTACATAGCATCAAGCTACTGTCCAGAACTGCTAGCTAATAAACCAACTGAAGATATTTTAATTTTCATTTCTTTCACCTTTCCTTTCATTTTCTTTCACCTTTAAAATTTATATAACTTAAAGCACATGAATAGTACTTTACAGTTTATAAGCGCTTTTACATATATTACTACTTTTGATCTTTTCAGTTTCCTTATGGGGAAGGGACATTTATAGAATTACAGAAGGTTTTATTATATTTACTTCATAGATAGATAAACTGTTGGTCAAACATCATATTCTTACGTTAATGCAGGGAATTGATCATAGAAAATGGTCTGGAATGTCAAGCTTTATTGAATTTATTGCATTGTATGAGAGGGCCTCTGACCTCCTTTCCCACAATAACTCCTGTAGTCAGCCTTGTCTCCTCCTGCCCTATATCCATCTCACTGTTTACTGTTTCTGATCTTTGAATCTTTGTCTTCATTTCCCTCTCTCCATATACCCCTGTCTGAAATTTTGCTGCTTTTCTTGAATATACAAATCCTACCAATCAGTCAAGCCCAGCAAAAGTTCCATCTCCTTGAAGAAGTCTTCCAGCTCCTATTGTTCTTATAAAATAATACAGCATTTACGGGCATTGGTTCTTAGGTTCCCAATTGTTTCATTATTCAGTGTTTCATCTAAATCCTCCTAACAGATTATAAGCTGCAAAGAACAGACATCAACTCTTATACATCTTTGAAACCCACAGCACTCTAGCCCTAGATACATTTGTAGTAAATTCATGATAAATATTTGTCTATTTTTTAATCTGTCCATTGGAGCCATTGCTGAACTATAGATGATCTTACTATACTTGTATTCAAACCATGCGATGTACAATTTAGCCTCTACAGGTACTCATTATAGTTGAGTAGTGTGATCTTTTCAATATGTATGTATACCAGTTGACCCTAGCATTGATTTCTAATAGCAGTGAAGCCCAGACATATGGCTTGTGGAATCAAATCGACTACATATGCCTGAAGGATTCCCTGAATAGAGCAGGCATTTGGCCCATATATCAGTATTGAGAACAGGAACAGGAAATGTTATGCAGTGATTGCTTTTCTATAGAATTACATTAGCATCACGCATTCTGCTAGTCATAATTTCTCAGCAGATCAGGGCTATCTATCAATGGCACTTCCTGTGGTACAGCATATGAAAATGCATTCCATTATTCATTATAAATGATGCTGATCAGGCATATGTCATTACAAATTAAATTTTTAAAGAGGAGACCTCTATGTAAAAATGGCACACTTGAGAGTCACTATTTTTAAAAAACATGAACATGGTACTTTGTGGCAATTTGGTTTTTCTGGAATATAAGTATTCTGTTGAAACAAAGAACTACTTTTGTTCATATTTTCAGGTGAATTTGGAGAAGTCTGTAGTGGACGTTTGAAAACACCAGGGAAAAGAGAGATCCCAGTTGCCATCAAAACTTTGAAAGGTGGCCACATGGATCGGCAAAGAAGAGATTTCTTAAGAGAAGCAAGTATCATGGGTCAGTTTGACCACCCAAACATCATTCGCTTAGAAGGTGTAGTTACAAAAAGTAAGTACTGATTTTCTTTTATACATCTATCTCAATTATTTTTTAAAAAAATGTTTAATAGCAGTGTCACAGCTATTACAAGCATAACTCAGTTCAGATGTCATGTTAAGATATCACCCCTCGGAGTCTTGGTATTAGGCTATGACAATATCAGAGTTTGCATTGGTTGCCAAACAGCTTTGAAATGCTTTTTATTACTTGTGGAGCATTTGCTAATTTAACTTGAAGTAATAAATCAAGGTAAAGGGTTATATATGTTTTTCTAATTTCTATAAGCATTTCACTTTTTCTAAAACTGCCTAAATTTCAATATAGGAGAAGCATTTAAAATACTTGGGGTCATTAAGTTAGTTCTATTTGGAAATAAATGTCATATATAAACAGAGAATGCATTATCTAAAGTAAAGCTTTTAAATAAAAAGTTCTTTATGCAACTCATCTTTATAAATGCCATTAGAACTATATTATTTTAATTTATAAAAATCAAGAAATGAATTACAGTTTCTAAAATAAAAATCCTGCTTTTACAGAAATAGAATCAAAAAACATTCCTTTGGGGAAAAAAATTCTTAAAAATCCCAAATTAGTCATATGCTCCAAGAAACAGATTGCAATATATTCACTTTTATGTGAATAATGACAAGATGTAAAGTTTAATATTTCTCCTTATTTTATTCACTAATGAGTTATAACATATAAAACTCAATACAGAATGGACATAAAAAAACTCATAAAAATTATTTAAATCTTTGAGAGGCATTTTTCTTTCATAAAACTGAATTTTTTTTAAACCGTGTAAATGAAATTGAAATTTCATGTTATATTTGGAGGAAGAAAGATGTAAATGCTTACTAAAAACATGTAATTGTGCCTGGAACTCCAGAGTCCTTCTCACAGGCATTAGCTAACACGCTACCCAAGGAGAGCAGATTACTGATAGCCATGGAAGCTTGGAGGACACTAAAGAATGCCTTTGATGTCAACTGTTGCCATGGGCTGTAAACTCAGTGGCCTTAGTAGAACCTTCCAGTCTTCATGCCCTTGTGTTGTTCTCTTCCAAATCGATTCTGGGCTTGTTCATGTGACTAGCCTTGGCCTGTGGTACGTTATCAAGTGTGATGAAAGTGGAAGCATCTTACCTATTTGTACAGTGGAACGTGTCCTTTGGAAACACTCTGACACATGGCTCAGCCTCAAGTGCTAAGCAAAGCCAGTCCGCATGGAGGGGCCACATGCAGGATACTGCAGAGAAGAGTACTGAGGCGTTTAGGTCACAAGGGCGCTGCAAGAGCTCCCAGAGAGAGTCAATACTGAGTGCAGGTTTGTGAAGGACGTTCCAGTCCCTAATACCACCCCCAGAGGGCTGCAGCTGCAGTTGATATTTTGTGGAGCAAAGGAACCACCCAGTTCAGTCCAGTAAACCCATAAAATCATGAGAGTTAATAAAATGGCTGTTTTAAGTTGCTCATTTTGGATAGTTTTGTTACACAGCAATATATAACCAAACTAAACACCAGTTAGAATTCCACTCCTGCCACTGAAGATTTGTACAGTTTTAAGCAGATGATTTAACATCTCTATTGTTTACTTCCACATCTGTAAAATGGGACCAAAATGGCTCCTACAAAACAGGGATGCTATAAAGATTAATTTTTAAATCTATAAAGCATTTATATAGTGTGTAACTCACAGTAAGCCACATTAAATGGTAGCTGATCCCCTGGAGAAGGAAATGGCAACCCACTCCAGTATTCTTGCCTGGGAAATCCCATGGACAGAGGAACCTGGCAGGCTACAGTCCATGGGGTCGCCAGAGTGGGACAGGACTTAGCAACTAAACCACCGCATTATTGGTAATATAGTTTACCATTTCATTTTCATGGCAACTCTCATGCATACCCATTGAAGCTCAGACAGGTTAATTAACCCACATGAAGACCTCTAAATCATAGTAAGTGGCATGGCTGATATTCAAATTGAGGTCTGTCATACAGACCTGTGGCATTTTTTGTTTCTTTGCTTTTTATTTGCTATATCACAGGGAGTAAGTCAGACTATTACACTTTGTCTTATCTGAATTAAATAGCATTAAATTATTGACAATCTGAATAAAATAACACAGTACTCTTTAAAAATAGGGAAAATATTCTGGTAAGTGGAATAAATCATCTCTTATTTTGTCAAATTTGGAGAGATCCAGATATGCCACAAAACCTAGCAAAAATACTAATCTGAAAGAGAGAGAGGAAACAACATGTTAATTATTTCTTTTATGTTTTCTGACTTCCTTGCATTAATTTAGCATGAACATTTCAAGTCATTCCTTCTGTTTTCTATCTCTCTCTAGAAGAAAAGAGATGATTTTGAAGTTGGTTATGAATCTTTGCAAAGCATTTAAAATAATTTAAGTATGCTGTTGAAGTACTCATATGAGTATTTATGAGTATTTATATCTGGAAATAAGTGCCCACAATAAATTTAAAGACCAGATATTTATTTTTACCTATGATAAATCACACTCTGTGAATTATTCATGTATTCCTATGTGTTTTATTATCTACCAATATAATATTATATATAATTTGGTCTTATGACGTAGGAATCTTTTATGCTAAATCAACTGAATAGGTTTAATAAGATAATTTAAGGCACTTGTCTGCTAGTTTGAAATAATCAGTTTATTTCACAAAAACATCAAAACAATTAGCCCAGTGATTGCTTTACACCTCTAACAATCTTGTATAAAGTTAAGACCGGTGACCTTTACTTAGCCTAATTTGTATGATTTCTAAGTGAAGGTCCTTATTTCATATCAAGAAAAAGATAAAGAGAGATAAGAAAAAAAAAGACTAATTGAGAAAGGATAGATTCAATAGGCTTTTGAGTGGCAATAATCATTGTAATTTTCACTTGTTAGCATGATACCCTATGTGGGTCTGTGGTAGTGTGGTGATGGTGAGGTGGATGGTGGAGATGCAGAAAGGATTAATTGCTGCAGAGATAAGTGGGCATGTTTATACTGTTATCTTCTTGACTCAAATGCTATGGGATTTTTAGGAGAAAGACAATAAATAAATAAATGCCTCATTCCCATAAATACATGGTAATTGTTCCAAGATTGCCCTTAAGTAGCTAAGAGATAGCTAGCAATTAATGTTCCCTAAAGACTACCAATTGCATAAAAGATAATACTGACAAAGATAACGATGCAGTATAGGTTTATATGGTCATGTTATTAGAGTGTCCTGGGGTTCTGAGAAGTAATGCACAGACTCTCAGTTGAAAGTAATACAAAATTACAGATCAAAATCTTCATCAGATCCTTTTATAAATTCTTAATATGCATAATTTTTATCTTATATTAAGTTTTATCACTGAGGGATACATATTATAAAGTTTTTGGGAACACTTTTGCTGTTTCATACTTGTACATATAACTACTTTTATACTTCAAGGTTAAATGATTAAAAGCTGTATTACATAAAGAAATGTGCCTGATAAGAGTTGAACCTATTTGTTTGATACACATCACAATTTCTTAACCTGCTAAGATGCAACTAATATAAAAAGAGTTTAATCCAGTTAAATCATATGCTTAGCATATACTTTTTCTCCAAGAAGCAAATGGAAGCCATCGGTTAGAGCACAGACTTATAGCTATTAGTACCATGGATAGTAACAATTTATAACAGGTGACATATACACCAATGTCATTAACTATATATCCAAAAGAGAAAGTTCTACCCTTCTATAAAAAGATAGGAATTGTGGTTAAATAATCACTCTTCAAATGACTGGGCCTTCCATTTGAATTCATGATGATATGGAAAACCAAAAGGAGAGAGAATAAAGCACCTAACTCCCAGGTTAGGTAACAACTAAATGTAAATGTACGAACTGTATCTCAATTAAATCATAAATCCAGCGAGGAATAATAGAAGTCAATCAGCACATCAAGCAGGTTCCCAAATGTAAATTTATTTCATCATAAGATGTTGCTACAGACTCTGGAACAGCATAGAGGCTATAACACAAAGTACTGGGCCTCCACAAACCATCTTTAAACATTCCAGAAAATCGCGGTGGTGGTGGTTTAGTCACTCAGTCATGTCTGACTCTTGCGGCCCCATGGACTGTAGGCAGCCAGGTTCCTCTGTCCATGGGATTCTCCAGGCAAGGATGCTGGAGTGGTTTGCAATTTCCTTCTCCAGGGGACCTTCCCGACCCTGGGATCGAACCTGGGTCTCCTTTACTGCAGGCAGATTCTTTACTGACTGAGTAGGTTCCTTCCAAGTAGTTTTAATGGGTCCACATGGATGCTAAATCAGAAAGTAGATTCAAGGTAGTCAAGTAGACAGTAAATACACCAAAACTGCTTCTCTGCTCCCAAAATTACATTTTACTTACCAAGTAATATATTCTCCAAGATTTTGACTATGACTGTTGCCCAATATAATAGCTGCCTCTCCACCTTGTATATTCTGCTACTAGACACAGGGTCTTGTACAAGTCACTCAATACCTTTAGGCCTCAGTATTTTCCTCTGCATAAAAGATTCAAAAATGTAGATTGGACTACAGAACAAGAAAGGTCATATCTAACCCTAAAATGTTTGTGTTTCATTCCTTTGCCAAAAGAAGACTCATGAGATGTTCCTAAGGAAAGCTTGTGACAGTAATAAGTTACCACCTCACCTCCAACTTTATTATAACATCAGGCTGGTATTGCTGATCAGGAAGAAACAAAAAGTGCCTTTAATAAAGTGTTTATCTTAGAATCTGTAAGGTAGAAAACTATAGATAAGATTTTTGCTATAAGCAAAATCAAGGTTTGGGTATATGGAATATATGTTGAAGGGAGTAAAATATTCTGTGAAACTGATTCTAATGAAAGAAATTAGGCATTTTTGTGAAATTCATCTACTCAGCTAGCTCAGCGAGGTGAAGAGTTTTGTTTTACTTTGTTTTGTTTTCAAAGAAATGTTTACTGAGCACCACCAAGTTGTCAGACACAATTGCTGATTAAAACCTAGAGACAGAGAAAAAAGGTCTCAGTTCTCTTGAGAAGCTCATCTCTTGGCTCCAGTCCACTGGGAGCAATGGACAAGTCGGCCGCTATTTCCCAGTACTATGTGGCATGTGCTATTTTGTATACAATTATTCATTAACTTATTCATTATTTTATTCAGAGAATATTGCTTGGGTGCCAACTCTTCTAGTCACTGATAATAGAGTACTGCAAAAGAGTTTTAACCAGCTGGAGGAAACAAAAAGGAATCTAAACATGTCAATATAATTTTTTATTGGAGTATATAGTTGCTTTACAATGCTCTGGTGGTCTCTGCTGCACAATGAAGTGAATCTGCTATAGGTATACTTATATGCCCTCTCTCTTGGACCTCCCTCCCACCCATTGAGGTCACCACGGCACGGAGCTGAGTTTCCTGTGTGTTATAGCAGGTTCCCACTACCTAACTCTTCTATAGACAGTAGTATGTATATATATATGTCAGTCTTCATTTCCCAGTTTGTCCCACATTCCCCTTCCCCCATGGCATCTGCAAGTCCATTCTCTACATCTGCATCTCTATTCCTGCCTTGGAAATAGGTTCTTCTGTACCGTTTTTCTAGATTCCACATTTATGAATTAATATATGATATTTGTTTTTCTGACTTCATTGTGTAGTACAGACTCTGGTTTCAACCACATCACTGCAAATAATCCAGTTTCATTACTTTAGATAAAGAGAAAAAACCTGAGTGAACTGAAGGAGCAAGCTCTGCTAGGGTTTGGTCTTCTAGGAGAGTATTCTAGGCAGAGGAAACAGTAAGTTCTAAACCCTTGTGGTAAGAAAGAATGTGGTGTATTGGGGGAGCATCGAAAACAGCTGGAGCAAAGTAATAACAGTACAGACTATATATTGAAAGAAAAACTAGAGGCAGGTAAAACAGTAAGGAGGCTAGTATAGTAACCCAAATGAAAAAGGCACTTGGATTACTAAAGTAAGCTTGGAAACAATGAACTACAATTTGGAAATGATAAGTTGGAAATGTCTTGGATGTTTGAAGACCTCCAGGAAGTCTCTGAAGCCTTGGTGGGATTCTGGTATGCAGGTGCAAATGATGGGCAGTGAGGGCACAAAATGGCAACCCACACCAGTACTCTTGCCTGGAAAATCCCATGGACAGAGGAGCCTGGCAGGCTACAGTCCCTGGGGTCGCAAAGAGTTGGACAGGCCTGAGTGACTAACACATACACGAGGGCACAAAAGAACCTGGAGAGTAGGACGGAAGCCACAGCCTCAAAGAACACTACTGATAAAGCAGAAAAAACAAGTTGATAGCATGAAAGTGGGAAGAGATACAACCCAAGGAAAAAAGAAAGATGAGAGACCACAGAAAGAAATTAAGATTGTCTGTATTTTCTCTCCTCTCCTAACATCCTTAATATTGACTATTTACTGAAAATAGTGATGGATTATTCTTGTACAGTTTCTGGAGTCTCTTGGAATCTCAGGAGATTTACTGCAAAGTATTTGACATTTGGAATGATAATGTATACATATTGCAAAACAGAAAATGAGCCAAGTGTTGACTATAACAAACAGTAACAAACTGACATAGTCTGGTGGCCCTGTGCATCACACTGTTCAAGCTGCGCTGGGGCTAATTGGGATCACCAGCTTATTTTCTTCCTGCCCGAGTGTCTGTCCCCTCTTTACGAGACAGGATAAACTTCTTCTGTATTCAGAAGGAGTTTGTCTCTTTAGTGTTTAAGTGTCTGAGTTTTCTCAAGGTCATTCACTCTAATCGCTTCCCTAGATCTACAAACGTACAGTCTCCTTTCTGTGGTTCTTTCCCTCTCCTAAACCAGCCTGCTAATTATTGGGTAGAGTATAGTAAGAAGTATCAGCTTAAAAATTCTAGTAACAGGTTGCTCAGCTTGAAGAAAACACTGGAAGAACTAGAAGAGAAAAGAGAATATAAATAAACTTCATGCTTACATAATGTTGCCTTTTAAAGCATCTAAATAACATTGAATAGAGCCACCCCTAGGGTGAAATCGTACTCATTTTCAAAAATGAAAGTTCTTTCCAAATAATTTATGATACAGTTTGTTCTGGTAAAGAGTTTGATGGCTCCTAATGTGAGAAGAACTATAGATAAACCCATGTCATAGGTACTAATTTGCATCCATAAATTCAGGAGAATGAGAACCTACTTTCTAGTCTGCAAGGTAAAGTAACCACTCGTTACTTGGGGGCTTTTTCACCGAGTTCCTGACGGTCTTATGTAAGAGTGAGTAAAGACCAGTAGAAAACGTAATCACTGAAAATGATAGGCCCCTTGTATATGCGACTTCTAATTTTAAAAAGTTATCTCTGAAATTAATGAACGGAAATCTGGCAAAGCCCTTATTTAATCCTTTGATGAATATTTTTAATGCTTATTTTGTTTTTGTGGGAATATAATAATGTAACTTTTCTTAACTCTACATCTTGATATAATTTCAGACTTACAGAAAAAGTTATTCAAATAATATAGTTCCCATATAACTTTTATTTAGTTTCCCCTGATGTATTTTACGTAATCATAGGACTGCTATCAAAACCAAGAAACAAACATCTGTACAGTACTTTTTACTTAGCTATAGACTTTGATTCACATTTTACTAGCTTTTCCACTAGTGTCCTTTTTCTCTTCTAAGACTTCATCCAGGGTCCCAAATTGCATGAGTTATCACATCTCAGTCCAGTCTGTGTTTAATCTGTGCACTTCTTCAGTCTTCGCTTGTCTTTCCTGACCTTGACACTTTGCAAGAGTACTCATTAGTGATTTTGTAAAATGTCCATTAGTTTGGGTGTGGTCATTGCTTTTTCATGATTCAGTTTGTGGCTATGCGTTTTTGCAGAAATATAACAAAAGTCACATATCATCTTTAATGCATGGTTTCAGGAAGGTTACCTGATATCCACATACTTTATTCCTGGGGATGTTAACATGGGTCACGTGGTTAAGGTGGTGTCATCTTGATTGCTCCACTGAAAAGTTACTTTTCCCTTTTTGTAGTCAGTGTATATTCAGGAGGAGATCTTTTCAACTATGCAAATATCCTGTTTTTCCTCAAACTTTTTCCCATTAATTTTATCTTTCATAGTCAACCTTGCCTGCAACAATTGCTACTGTTCTATTTTTAATGGTGATGTTTCTACTTTCTTTCCTTCTGTATTAATCAGAACACTTCTTTAAGGAAGAGCTGTACTTTAAATGTTCTTTAAAGAATGTTCTTTAAATGGAATTATACAGGAGGCCTTTCAGAGCTGGCTTCTTTCTCTTAGGAGAATGTACTTGAGAGTCATGCCTTTATTGTTGCTGAACAATATTCCTTTGTGTGGTGTATCATCGTTTGGTTCTGCATTCAGTGGCTGAAGGACATCTGGGTTGTTTCTAGTTTGAATGATTATTTATAAAACTGCTCTAAACACTCATGTACAAGTCTCTTTGTAAGCACATATTTTTGTTTATCTTAAAGAAATACCTAGGTGTGGGATGACCAAATCAAATGATAAATATATGTTTAATTTTTTAAGAAACTGCCAAACTGTTTTCTAAACCTGATGTACCATTTTACATCCCACTAGTAATTATGAGAGTTTCTGTTACTCTGCATCATCAGCAATGCTTGATACTTTTTTTTTAAATTAGCCATCTTAGTATATATTAGTGTCTTACTGTGACTTTAATTTGCATATCCCTATGACCATTGAATTTGATCAGCTTTCCATATGTTTCTTCACTATCCATATATCTTCTTTGGTGAAGTATGTTTTCAGATTTTTACCCATATTCTCTCATTGGGTTGTTTTTTCTTAATGTTGAGTTCTAAATGTTTTTTTTTTTTTTTAATATATATTTTTGGATACAGTTCTTTGTCTAAAATATGTGTTTAAAATTTTATTTGTAGATATTTTTCCAGTTTTTAACTTGTTTTTCCATTCAATGAACATTGTCTTTAACAGAGTAACTGTTGTTTTATTTTGATAAAGTCTGATTCATTATTCCTTTTCTTTTACGGATTGTGCTTTGTGGTGTGACATCAAAAAACTCTTGATCTAGACCACGGTCACAAAGACTTTCTCTTTTATTACCTTCTAGAAGTTTTACATGGGCTTTCCTGGTGGCTCAGATGGTAAATAATCTGCCTTCTCATGCAGGAGACCTGGGTTTGATCCCTGGGTCAGGAAGATCTCCTGGAGAAGGCAATGGCAACCCACTCCAGTATTCTTGCCTGGAGAATTCCTTGGGCAGATGAGCCTGCTGGGCCACAGTCCATGCAGTCGCAAAGAGTCAGACACAACTGAGTGACTAACACTTTCTCAGAAGATTTACATAGAGATCTAAGATCCACTTTGAGTTAATTTTTACATAAAGTGTGACATATGGGCCAAGGTTCTTCTTTTGTATTTTTGGTTTTTTTCATATGGATAATTTCAGCACCATTTGTTGAATTGTTATATTTTTTAGATGCAAAACTTTTTTTGCCTCATTTTTAACTTACTTTCTTTGCTTAAAGTCCTTCAAGGGCTTTCCTTCACCCACGGGACAAAATTCATGCCCCTGAATATAGAAATTCAAGGTTTTGAACAATTGGCTTCCACTCAGCATTCCTTTTATCTCCTGCCTCTCTGCCTCTTAGTTTATATTCAGTTAACAATAAATCACTATTTGATTCATATTTCAAATGAAATATTCAAATGACTCTTTCAGTGAATCATTGATTGAGCCCACATTCTATCATACTTGGCCTTCTTCTTGGAAATACTTATTTTTCCCCCACCATCATCACTCCTAACTCAGCCAGCAAGCCTGACTTATGCAGGATGACTCAGCTTGTATGAGACTTCTTTTCTTCATCTTTTTACCAGTAGATATCTATATCACACTTAACATGTTATGCTATAATTACTTTTATATGTACGGGCCTGAAGTTTAACTCTTACACCATAACGTTAGGCCCTCTGCACCATCTGGCAATGACCTGAGTTTCTTCTGGGACACTCCCATCGGTCTGTTGGCTGCAGCAAGGCATCTGTGCAGTCTTCTGTCCCTGTTGGGGTTCCCTCTTACCTTCACACTTCCTTCCCACAGCCCTCGTCAGGGCTCCAGCACCCCAGCCACTGCCCATCAGTAGAGCAAAACTATCATGCCATTCATTTGCTTTCTGATAGCTCTTAATTTACTGTTAATAAAGGATTAAACGAAGTGTACTGGTCACTCCATATTCTCCTCTTAATGTTCTATCCTAGCTTAAACTCTCCTCTCAAACTCCCTCTTGCCAAATCTCCAATATATACCCCCAATATATATTTTAAATTACTTTTAGATAGAGGGGGAAATCCTATGTTATATTGGAATGGGGGTTTGGGGAGTCGATAGTCTCCTGAGGATAGCCTTAATTTTATTTATTGTGGTGCCTAACATGGTACTGAGCATACAGGAAATACTAGGTATACCCCAGGTGGTGCTAGTTGTAAAGAACCTGCCTGCAAGTGCAGGAGACATAAGAGACGAGGGTTCGATCCCTGGGTTGGGAGTATCCCCTGGAGAAGGAAATGGCAACCCACTCCAGTATTCTTGCCTGGGAAATCCCATAGAGGAGCCTGGTGGGCTACTGTCCATAGGGTCACAAAGAGTTGGACATGACTAAAGCAACTTAGTACACATGTACTTATGGATGAAGGAATATTGTAAGAAAGGAGGGAAAGGAAGCAAAGGATAGGGGTATAATAAAAAGAAGAAGAAGGGAAGAAAGCAAAGAAGGAACCTAATTTTTCAAGGACTTCAAGCCCAGTTCTAAATTTGAACACTCACTAATGTCAGTTATATTTATATAAAATTGGCAGCTTTTCTCATAATTGTGTTTCTGTGTACTTTGGCAATTTTTCCTTCTGAACAGTCATCATATTTTAGTTGTTTTTCTCCTATTAAATTTTAACTGTATATATATATTACATTATAGTTATTTAGGAACATGTCTTTTTCTACTATTCTAGAATCAACTTCAAAGTAGGGCCACATTACCTGATCTATATCTTATATGTTATAACACTCAATCTTAACTTTGGAATGGGTTAAGAAATACAGTAGTGTGTTTCCTCAGCCTGAGAAATAAAAGTAGGCATAACTTAGCCACTGATGATTGAGATATAGCCACAGAATGATGTGAATTTATTGACATTTTTATTAGGTTACATCAATCACTGTGAGTGAATTTATTCATTTTCCACTCCTCACAAATGTCAGCCAAAGACATCAGTGATTTTTTGTTTATCCTTTTCATTCAAATGCAATGACTGTTTTAGGATTCTTAGGCCTGAAAATAATGCATTGACCTTTCCCCTAAACATTAATGGCATGATTCTTTTGAAATAAGGTCAGTTTTCATTTTGGCACAGCCATATATTATATGGGACACGCTATTGTGTTTGGTACAGAAATCCATAAATACAAAAAGCTATAGCACCTTTGTGACTTTGTTACTATTTCATACACCTAATTACTGAAGTATTCCATTACCCTGAATGAAGTATGAAAAAATGCTTTCCATTAGCTAGAGTTTCTGTGATTTAATGATTTATTTCATATAGATTAAATCTCACTGCAACAAATTCCAGGATACTCCCTAGGGAAAGCAACTCTGGATATAAAGTATAAGGGGGCTGGAGAAAATAAAAAGAAAAGAGGGGCTGCTTAAAAATAGGAAGATTTAAGGGTGAGGCCTAGCAGAATTTCTGAATTTGTTCCAGGAAAAGGAGAAGCTAATTACTTCCCTAAAAGAGGATTTAAAATTAATATAATTATTTCTTACATGTAAGCTAAATAAATTTACTAAAACAAAAACAAAAGCCTTCCTTATGTCAACTCTGGCATTCCAATATTTTCTGCCTCAATGAGACAGTATTTCTAGTCATACAAGCCATTGGTAACGGACTCAGAAACTATTTCACATAAGTACCTCTAAGTAAAAAAGACACGCACACACACAAAAAGTGGAAGACTGCATTTGTCAGTGATGAAAGTTTTAATTATACAATTTGTAAAGCTTAAAATTAGTGTTTTTACTAAGATGGCCCAAATGGAACAATTGCTAAAACTGAAATAATGCTACCAGTTCTTTGATACAGTTCCCAGATTTTAGCTACAAGGGAAATTCTTAACTGCTAAGGAGACCCACCCTTTAGTCTAATTACAGGAACGTATTTTTACTGAGTAGAATGTTGAGTACTGTCTAGGAAAGCTGAAGGAAAAAAAAAATTGATAGAGACTGATATGGATAGAGCAAATCCCTCTTTAAGTCAAATTTTAATCCATTCAACCTACCTGATAAAGACTTCAAAGTAATGATCTTTAAGATGCTCATTGATTTCAGAAGAATGGATGAACACAGTAAGAATTTCAACAAAGGTTATAAAATGTAAAGAACCAAGCAAAGCTAAAGAATACAATAACTGAAATTTTAAAATATACTAGAAGAAATAAACCAGTTTAAATGATACAGAGAAATGGATCAGCAGTCTGGAAGATAGATTAGTGGAAATCACCCAAGCTGAACAAGGGAAAAAAGTTTTAAGCAAGGATAATTTAAGGGGCCTCTGGGAAAATTTCAAGCATACCAAAATTTTCATTATAGGAGCTGGAAAAGGAAGAGAGAATGGGGCAGAGAACTTATTTGAAGAGATAATAGCTGAAAACATCTCTAACCTGGGGAAGGGAATAGACATCCAAGTTGCAAAGCACAAAGAAGCTCAAAAAGGTGAATATAATAAGGTCTACACCAAGATACATTATAATTAAAATGGCAAAAAATAAACATAAAGAGAGAATATTAAAAGGAGCAAGAGGAAAGATAGTGGTTACATACAAGAGAACTCTCATGAGGCTATCAACTGACTTAGCAGCAGAAACTTTGCAGGCCAGTAAAGTTTATTGCTGGCAAAATATATTAAAGTGAATGCAGTCATGTCCAATTCCTTGCAACCCCTTTGCCAGGCTCTTCTGTCCATGGAAATTTCCAGACAAGAATACTGGAGTGGGTTACCATTTCCTTCTCCAGAGGATTTTCCCAACCCAAGAATCGAACCCCTGTCTCTTGTGTCTCTTGCATTGGCAGGCAGATTCTTTACCACTGCACCAGCTGGGAAGCCCATATATTAAAGTAGTGTAAGATAAAACCTCAACCAAGAATATTCTGCCTAGCCAGGCTATTATTCAGATTTGAGGAGAAATAAAGAGTTTTACAGGAAAGCAAAAGCTAAAAGTTATTTCAGGAAATGTTAAAGTGACTTCTCTAAATGGAAAAGAGAAGGCCACAGCTAGAAATATGAAAATTGCAAAAGGATAAAGCTCATTGGTAAAGGAAAATATCCAGTAGATTGACCACTTATAAGGTTATTAGGAAGGTTAAAAAATAAAAGTAGTAAAATTATTTCTATCCACAATAAGTAGTTAACTGATAAAACAAAAAGTTGTAAAATATGATGTCAAAACCATCAAGCATAGATGAGGGTATAAAAATATATGGCAGTCAGAATTCATTAAACCTTAAAGGGTCATCACTTAAAATAATCACGTAGGTATATAGGTATGTATGTATGTAAAAAACAAAGATCATGGAGTCTGGTCCCATCACTTCATGGCAAATAGATAGGAAAACAATGGAAACAGTGACAGGCTTTATTTTCTTGGGCTCCAAAATCATTGCAGATGGTGACTGAAATCATGAAATTAAAAGATGCTTGTGCCTTGGAAGAAAAGCTATGACCAACCTAGACAGCATATTAGAAAGCAGAAGTATTTGCTGATAAACTTCCATCTAGTCAAAGCTATGGTTTTTCCAGTAGTCATGTATGGATGTGAGAGTTGGACCGTAAAGAAGGCTGAGCAGTGAAGAAATGATGCTTTTGAACTGTGGTGTTGGAGAAGACTCTTGAGAGTCCCTTAGACTGCAAGGAGATCCAACCAGTCCATCCTAAAGGAAATCAGTCCTGAATATTCATTGGAAGGCCTGATGCTGAAGCTGCAATACTTTGGCCACCTGATGCAAAGAACTGACTCATTTGAAAAGACCCTGATGCTGGGAAAGATTGAAGGCAGTAGGAGAAGGGGACAACAGAGGATGAGATGGGTGGATGGTGTTACCGACTGGATGGACATGAGTTTGAACAAGCTCCAGGAGTTGGTGATGGACAGGGAAGCCTGTTGTGCTGAAGTCCATAGGGTCTCAAAGAGTCAGACACAACTGAGCGACTGAACTGACTGATATCTATAGTTTTTTATATACGAACCTCAAGGTAACCACAAACCAAAAATCTATATTAGATACACACACACACAAAGGAATGCAAGCATGATGCTAAAGATAACGTCCTACAAGATGGAAATAATTACAATCGCAGAGGTTCTCCCCAAGGAACAAGGAGTCCAGGTCAACCTCAGGTTCCCCTGCCTGGGGGACCTGCTCCAGGAAGAGGACCCCCCAGAACACTAGGCTGTGAATGCTTTGAAGTCCAGTGGAGTTTACTTTCAGGAGATTCAGAGAGCTGTGGAAATAGAGACTTAAAGGTAAACAAAAGGTCATAGGCTCCAGGACCTAGGGAGAAAGCAGTGATATGAAAAGAATAGAGATCAGATCCTCTTGCTGATCTTAGCGAGTCTCCCACTGGACATAGTCCTGCCCACCAGAGGGCCCAGGACCTGACGCCAATACCAGTGTGAGGATGTGAGACCCAGGACCCCCCGGGCTGCTGCAGTCAGAGACTCTGGGATGCACATCTACCTGCCAGCTGGCAGACACCTGCCCCAGGACAGCCATAGCCCTGCAGCCTGCCATGGCAGAACCTATTCCACCCATCAGCAGACCAGTGTGAGCTTTGGCACACCCCAGTCCCCAAAGCCAGCTGTGGGAAGAACAGGGCCCATCCACCAGCAAGCCAAAAGCAGCTCTGATCCCTATGCCCTGCAGCCACACCCCAAGATTCCACTCTTTTCACCCATGGGCCAAGCCTTCCAGGATCCCATAACCAGCTGCTTCATGACCCAGCCCTACTAATCTCCCAAGACTGAACCAAGAAGTAACAGAAAATATGAACAGACCAATTACAAGTAGTGAAACTGAATCAGTAATAATAATTTTAAAAAATTCCAACAAGCAGAAGTTTAGGACCAGCTAGCTTCACAGGTGAATACTACCAAATATTTAGAGATGAGTTAGCATCTGTCCTTCTCAAACTGTTCCAAAATTTGCAGAGGAAGAAATGCTTCCAAACTCATCAGCACAACCCTCATCTCAAAACCAGAAAGAAGATACCACAAAAAAGAAATTTTCAAGCTAATATCACTGATGAAAATACATGCAAAAATCTTCAATAAAATATTAGCAAGCCAAACCCAACAATAAATCAAAAGGATCCTGATCAAGTGAGATTCAACCCAGGGATGCAATGATTTTTCAGTATCTGCACCTTAATCATTGTGATGCATTATATTAATAAACTGAAGAATAAATGCAGAAAAATGATGCAGAAAAACTTTTGAAAATATTCGGCATCTGCTTATGATAAAAAGCTTTCCAGAAAATGGATATAGAGGGAACATACTTCAACACAATAAAGGTCATTTATAATAAACCCACAGCTAACATTATACTCAAAGTTGAAAAGCTGAAAACATTTCCTGTAAGATCAGGAACAAGATAAGGATGCCCATTCCTAACATTTTACTCAACATAGTATTAGTCAACATGGAATTAGAAGTCCTAGCCACAATAATCAGATGAGTAAAAGAAATTAAAGCAAACCAAATTGAAAAGGAAGAAGTAAAACTGTCACTGTTTGCAGGTGGTGTGATACCATGTACAGAATATCCTAAAGAGGCCATGAAAAAGGTACTGGAGCTCATTGGTAAATTCAGTAAAGTTGCAGGATGCAAAATTAATATGCAGAAATATATTGCACATTTATACATTAACAGTGAACTATCAAAAAGAGAAATTAAGGAAGCAATTCCATTTACAATCACATCAAAAAAAAAAAAAAACCTACTGAAGGAGGTAAAAGACATGTACTCAGAAGACTATAAGACACTGATGAAAAAATTGAAGGTGACACCAATGGAGGGATATAATGTGTTATTGGACTGGAAGAATATTGACAAAGTACCCATGCTGCTCAAGGAGGTCTGTAGTTTTAATGCAATCCCTAACACAAATAATTTTCAAGTATGTTACTGAAACACAAAAGACTCAAAATAGCCAAAACAATCTTGAGAAGACCTCAATAGACATTATTCCAAAGAAGACATTCAGGTGGTCAATGGGCACATGGAAAAATGCTCAACATGGTTAATCATTAGAAAAATGCAAATAAAACCACAATGAGATACCAACCCACACCTGTCAGAGTGTCTATCAATTACCAAAAAAAAAAGACTTGCAAATAACAAATGTTGTCAAGGATATGGAGAAAAAGGAACCTTTGTACACCGTTGATGGGAATGTAAATTGGCGATGCCACTGTGGAAAACAATATGGAGGTTTCTCAGAAAGCTAAAAATCGAACTTCCATATGATCTAGCAATACCCCTCCTGGGTAAGTATATTTACAAACAAAAAGAAAAAAAAGCACTAATTTGAAAAGATAACATGCACCCCAATGTTCATAGCAGTATTATTTATAATAATCAAGATATGGAAGCAAACTAAGTGTCTATCAGCAGATGAAAGGATAAAGAAGACATGTTTTCTACAATGGAATACTACTCAGTTATTTAATGAAATTTTGCTTTTTATAACAGCATGAATGGACCTAATGAACTGAGTCAGTCCAAGAAGGACAAACACTGTATCACCTATACGTGAAATCTAAAAAATGAAACAAACTAGTGAACATAACGAAAAATAAATAGACACAGATACAGAGAACAAACTCGTGGTTACAGTGGGGAAAGGCAAGAGTGGAAAGTCAAGATAGTAGTAAGGTACAAACTACTATGTTTAAAATAAATTCCAAGGATATATTAAACAGTGCAGAGAATACAGTCAATATTAATAGTAGCTATAAATGGAATATAATCTATAAAAAGTTTAATTACTGTATTGTATAACTGAAGCTAATGTAATATGGTTGATAATATTTATATAAAAAGTCAATTAATTTTTAAAATAAATTTTAAAAAAAGAATAAAATAGAAAAAATTTGAGGTAAAAGATATATTCTTGAAATTTTCAGAAACTGATGAAAAAATTTAAAAATGATGCAAACACATGGAAAGATGTATAATGCTCATAGACTGGAAGAATTAATATTGTTAAAATACCCATGTTACCCAAGGCAATCTACAGATTTAATGCAATCTCTATCAAAATACCAATGTCATTTTTCACAGTACTAGGACAAACAATTCTAAAATTTGTGTGGAACCAGAAAAGTCTGCAAATAGCCAAAGCGATCCTGAGAAAGATCAGCCAAGTTGGAGGTGTCAGGCGTTCTGATTCCAAACTATATTGCAAAACCATAATATCAAAACAGTGTAATACTGGGGAAAAAACAGACACATAGATCAAAGGAATGGAATAGAGAGCCCAGAAATAAACCCATACATGCATGGTCAGTTCATATATAACAAAGAAGGTGAGAATATACAATGGGGAGAAGACAACTCCTTTTATAAATAACGTTAGAAAAACTAGACATCTACATGCAAAACAATCAAACTGGACTACTATCACACACCATATACCAAAACAAAACAAAACAAAAAAACCCTCCAAATGGATTAATGACTTAAGTGTCCACTGATAGATGAATGGATAAAGATGTTATCTATACAATGTAATATTATTCAGACATTTAAATATTGAAATCTTACCATTTGTAACAACAAGAATGGTCTAGAAGGTATTATGCTCAGTGAAGTAAGTCATACACAGAAAGACAAATGCCATATGATTCACTTATATGTGGAATCTAAAGAGAAATAAAACAAAATGAAATAGGATTCACAGTTGTAGAGAAGAAATGGATGGTTGCCAGAGGGAAGGAGTGGAGGATAGAGGCAGATAAGTGAAGATTAAAAGGTGCTAATCTCCAGTTACAAAGTAAGTAAGGGACCTCCCTGGTGGTCCAGTGGTTAAGCCACCACGTTTCCACTTTAGGGGTCTTGGGTTCGATTCCTGGCTAGAGAGCTAATAGGCCATATGCTGTGTGGTCAAATAAAAAAAAAAAAAGAATAAGCATTGGTCTGCTAAGGCATAAAAATAAATAGTAAATAATTCACAGAGGTGTAGTATACAGCATAATGAATACAGTCAGTAATATAAAAAGTTTTGTTACTGGTCTTATGGTGATCATTTCATAATACTGAATGTGCAAGTGTCAAATTATTATGTAGTGCTCTTGAAACTAACATAACACGGTACTTCAATTATATTTCAATTAACCTTAAACCTCAAAAAAATTGTTTAGAAACATGAGAAAAGCACACTGCAATTTAGAATCTTGGCAAATCAATTCTGAAAAGACAAAAAGAAAAAACAACCCTACCTCAACATTAGCCTCAATGGGTAACATTAAAGCTAGATATTGCAGTAAATACTATTTCTATAGTTTTCAAATATTATCCCCAAAGCACTTCTTCAGTGTTGCAGAAATAATAAAACAATAATTTTGTGTGTGTGTGCTCAGTTGTCATTTCCAGCTCTTTGCAACACCACAGACTGTATCCCAGTTAGCTCCTCTGTCCATGAAATTTCCCAGGCAAGAATACTGGAGTGGGGTGCCATTTCCTACTCTAGGAGATCTTCCCAACCCAGGGATCAAATCCCATGTCTCTCGCATCTCCTGCATTGGCAAGCAGATTCTGACTTTTTTTTTTTATTTTTAACTTTTTGTTGTTGTTCTTTTAATGTCTCACAATCTTTTTGCTTCCCTGAGTTAAAATCTTGTCCTACAAAACATTGCCCACAGTGATCAAGTTAGCTACACTTTAATGAACACATTAGAGAACCTGTTAATGTTGTGACTCTCTGGCATCCTAAATTAATTAGATTTTCGCTAGACTAAGGCAATTGCATCATAAATGCTCTTCCAGTTGTCACTCTTGAGTGATCTTTGTAAAAGGAAATTTGTAGACTATACTCAGGACGGAGAATCTAAAGTCTTTCTTACTTTAGATTAATCCTACGAGGTCTTGAAAGATTTGGACCCTGCTTCCTTCTCAGATGTTGTCTTCTTCCTCTTGCTCCTTCTAATCCACTGTGTTCAAGAACAGCTGTGTGCTTTGAACACGCCAAGATCATTCCTGCTCAGAGTTTGTCATATTCCCATTTACTGCCACCACCTTCCCAAATTCCAGTACATGACTGGTTTCCGAAAACCCTGCCTAAATCTAAAATTTCATCCTCCTCACACTTAGAAGGTCTTTATCCTGTATCTTTGTTCTGTTTTCTTCCCTTGCATACATAATTCTGTGAAATCAGATAGACTTTGTTCCTATGTGTTCAGAATATTCTGCATCAAGGAATGTTCTAGTATATATGGAGGTAAGGACTCAACAGAGAATTGCTTTATAAATGAATGAACCATTTTAAGCAACAGTATCGCTAAAACGATATCATACTAGATTTTCTGGAACTTCCAATTTTACTTATGTCTTTATTTTGGCACTTTACCAAGTATAGATTATTTAGACCAAATAAATTATTCAAATTTTAAAATAAAAAGTAGAATAGTACAGAGCTGTGTCTCTGTAACATATTTTTATAGTACATCAAATTGGATGTTAGTAGGATTCTTTTTGTAATTATTTATGAGCTAGGCATATAATTACTCTAAACACCCTAAAAAGTGGATTATGTAGTAAATAACGGAATTATCAAACACTGCATATGTTGAGAATTATATAGAAAGTCCTTCCAATTTAGATAGATTAGCTTGTTTGCAAATTAGTTAATTTAAAAAAAAAAACTTTAAAGAAAAGCTTAAAGCAGGACATTTTTAAAAAGTAAGCTAATTTTACAAAGCATGTTTGTTGGAAAGCAACAGATTTAATTTTTTTAATTAGATATATTCTCAAAATAACAAATTTGTCATTAACTTGTCATTAGTTTAATAAAATTATTTTCTAAACCAAGTTTATTATTTGGACAAGGATATACCAAAATATAATAGTGTTCATTTTTGGATTATAGTTTTGGAATAATTTTGTTTGTTTTCATCTTTGTACTTTTGCAAATTGCCTGTGTTTTCTAAAATAAAAATATATTGTCTTGGTATTTTGTTTCTAAGCCGGATCAGAAATGTCCATATAGAAAACAAAACAACCGTGTGAAATTACCACTTTTGTAGATAAAAATTTTTTGAATGTAGGAATTTTCATATGGTTATACCTGTGAAGAACCATTTCTAGTAAACACAATTTGCAAGTTGGCTGATTTACAAATAAGATGTTACATGTATGTACAATATTTTTTAAAAAACAGAACGCTTCAAACAATTGAGGAAAACATCTTGCCAAAAAAAAAATAAAATAAACCAACCAATGACATTAACCCATCTTATACTAATTTAAGGAAAATAAAAGTAACTTATTGGGTCACATAACTAAAAAGTTCAACAGTAATCCAGGGACAGCTCAGTCCAGGGCTCAAATGACAATGAAATCACAAACAGAAGAAAATGGCCTCTACTTTTTCTCTGCTTTCTCTTCTTGGCTTCCCTTAGGCAGATTATTTTCACTTGATGGGAAAGATGATTCCTGCATATCTAGTGACTAAGTTATCCGTAGTTGGGTCACATGCACATCTTTGATATGTCATTCTGTCCATGTGGATATGGTGCTCTGGCCAGACTGTGTCACACAGCATCCCCTCTGGAAGGGAAAGCTGACGAGAATAGCTTGTAATTTGCGAGGGATATTTCCCTAAAGATAAAACAACAAAGAAGTGATTGCTGTCAGTTATATGGGTTCTAAATATTTTTAGAAAAGTAATTCGTTTGGTTTTGATGGTTACAAGCATAACTCTTTCTACGTTTTTAAGTGTAATCAATAGGTAACAATAAAATACAATATCAGACTCAAAGGGTGAATCATGAAATAATAGAATGGGAAGAACATCAGATATTTTAGGAAAACAAATACATTATTAAAAGCAACAATTTTTAGTGTAACCATGATTGAGTTATTCATTATAATTTATGTTTTCTTTCAATATCTGCTTAAGAAAAGAAGTTAAGACAATAAAACAGACTTTTTAAAATTTGTATTTGAATGAAGCTGAAAATATAAAGAGTTAAAATGAATCATAACCCTGCCATTTAAAAAATTATTTTAAATGAGTAATCTGATTATCCTTCTGCCATGCTATCTTAATCCCTAGAGTTAACCACTATTAATAATCCAGAGATAAGTTTCCTAAATTTTCTATAAATTTATATAGGTGGGCTTCCCTGGTGGCTCAGATGGTAAAAAGTCTGCCTGCAATGCAGGAGACCTGGGTTTGACCCCTGGGTCGGGAAGATCCCCTGGAAAAGGAAATGACAACCCACTCCAGTGTTCTTGTCTGGAAAATCCCATGGACAAAGGAGCCTGGTGGGCTACAGTCCACGGGATTGCAGAGTCAGAAACGGCTGAGTGACTAACACTTTCACTTCACAGCTGTATCTATAGTGAAAAGTGAAGTCGCTCGTTGTGTCCGACTCTGCGGCCCCGTGGACTGTAGCCCACCAGGCTCCTCCGTCCATGGGATTCTCCAGGCAAAAATACTGGAGTGGATTGCCATTTCCTTCTCCAGGAAGGAAATATATACATCTATCTGTACCTATACGTCTCTATATATTGTTTAATGAACAGAACTGAAATCATACTTTGCAAGTGAGTTGCAGTTTGTTTGTTTGTTTTTAATTTAGCAATTATATTACTTAGGGTTATGTTTGACTAAATGATTATGTTTGACTAAATTCTAGCTGAATGACTAGAATCATGGTGGTTTAAAATAAGATAGAATTAATTTCTTCCCCACGTTGTAGTTCTATAATCATTAGGTAGTCAGATTCCTTCTTATCTCATTTTTCCACTCCCCTCCTTGAGATTTCAACCTCGTAGGCCAAGATGTTGGCCATGTTCTATCTATCCTGTCTACCCTCTCTGGCCAGCAGGAGAGAGAACACAGCTTGCCAGTCACATTGAGAACACTGTGTGAAAGTTGTGCCTAGGACAGCTGCAAGGGAGCCTGGGGACATGTAGTCCTTACCTTGGTGATCATGTTATCCCTGTTAATCATGCCTTTTAGTTTTCTGTATTTTCTGATATTTTTACTTATGGGCCTAACTGATCTTGGAAAGACTGATCCTTCCAGGGCTAGCCACTTCCTCAAGATAGTGAAGGACTCACCTGCAAGGGGACCTTTCATCTACAAGCCAACCAATCTAAAGCCCACACTCTCCACTTCTGCCTTTATTGAGCAGTCATAGCCCAAGCTGTTGTTTACCATCCTCATCACCACAGGGCCAAGTATCAGACAACTAGGAGCATCCCCTATACCCTAAAACCTGAAGAATTATTTAAACTAGTCATTCCTAAATTTGCGTAGCTGCTTACACTGCCTCACCCATTCCTTCCTGCCAGCATCCCAACAAAGATTATTGGCCACATTTTCCCCTTCCTCCTTCTTGGTACTGACCAACCCTGGTTCTCCCCCCATGTGGCCCTTTGTCGTATGCTTTGCCTCCTGTTTCTAGAGATCTTCAGTGTAAAAACTTCTACCTTCATGACTGTCATTTCTGATCTGTACGTCTTACCACACTGATCAAAACAAACCCCAGGTACATTTTAAAAACATCTCCAGATAATAGTAATGGTTTGCACATCACTCTGTGAATATACTAAAATCACAGAATTAAAAACCATTTAAAACAGTGAATTTTATACTATGTGAATTATATCTAAATTTTAAGTTAAATAAAATAATAAAACAATGGACTTTGTTACAGTAGAAAAATGAAATAATATTAGGGGGACATAGATATGCTACAACAATATCATATATCAGATTAGAACATAAAAATGTCTCTCATTTTTATGCCTGTCCTATATTATTCAATATATTATATTTTATTTAATCTTTAACTTAACAATAAATGTTTAGATTGTTTCCTTTTTTCCCTGTTATAAACTATTCTGTAATTCACATCTAGATCACACTCTTCTTATCATAACATAAATTCTTAGAAAAATAATTCTTAAAGGATATGTGATTTAAAAAAAAACTAGATACTGCAAATTACTTTCCAAAATATTGTACTGATTTAAGAGGATTCTCTTAAAGAATTGAGTGCCCATTAATTTTTTTACTTAGCACTACCTGTTATTTATCTTTTTAATTTTTAACAATCTAATTGGTTGTAAAAACAAATCAGTTCAGTTCAGTCGTTCAGTCATGTCCAACTCTTTGTGACTCCATGAACCGCAGCACTCCAGGCCTCCCTGTCCATCACCAACTCCCAGAGTCCACCCAAATATATGTCTGTTGAGTCGGTGATGCCATCCAACCATCTCATCCTCTGTCATCCCCTTCTCCTGCCTTCAATCTTTCCCAGCATCAGGGTCTTTTCCAGTGAGTCAGCTCTTCGCATCAGGTGGCCAAAGTATTGCAGTTTCAGCTTCAGCATCAGTCCTTTCAATGAATATTCAGGACTGATTTCCTTTAGGATGGACTCGTTGGATCTCCTTGCAGTCCAAGGGACTCTCAACACCACAGTTCAAAAGCATCAATTCTTCGGCGCTCAGCTTTCTTTATAGTCCAACTCTCACATCCATACATGACTACTGGAAAAACCATAGCCTTGACTAGACGGACCTTTGTTGACAAAGTAATGTCTCTGCTTTTTAATATGCTGTCTAGGTTACTCATAACTTTCCTTCCAAGGAATAAGCGTCTTTTAATTTCATGGCTGCAGTGACCACCTGCAGTGATTTTGGAGCCCAGAAAAATAAAGTCAGCCACTGTTTCCACTGTTTCCCTATCTATTTGCCATGAAGTGATGGGACTGGATGCCATGATCTTCATTTTCTGAATGTTGAGCTTTAAGCCAACTATTTCACTCTCCTTTTTCACTTTCATCAAGAGGCTTTTTAGTTCTTCACTTTCTGCCATAAGGGTGGTGTCATCTGCATATCTGATACTCTTTTAATTTGTGTAAGTTTGAGTATATGGGTTATTTAGCATTATTTTTATGTTGATTAACCTTTTTCAATTCTTTCTCAGACAATTGCCTATTCATGACATTAACTCTTTATTAAGCTAGGATATATAACCATTTATTAACCAGGGACTTTGATATTAATCTGCTGTGCTGTGCTGTGCGTAGTCGCTCAGTCGTGTCCCACGCTTTGTGCCCCTGTGGACTGTAGCCCACCAGGTTCCTCTGTCCATGGGGATTTTCCAGGTTAGAATACCGGAGTGAGTTGCCATGCCCTCCTCTAAAGGATCCCCCAACCCAGGGATCAGACGTAGGTCTCTTGCATTGTAGGTGGATTCTTCGCCATCTGAGCCACTGTTTGGAAACACATATGATCATCTCATTATATGTCTAGGACTGTATCTTCTTTTCACTAATTCTGACTAACTCTTAGTCTTTCCTTGAGGAAAACTCATTTTTTCTCCATTCCAGGATACTTTTCTTCAGTTGTTTCTTTGGAAATTTCTCCTCCTTAATTTTTTACTCCTGCTAGAACTCACAGAGTATGCACTCTAGATATCCTGAATCAATCCTCCTTTACATTTTATATCTTCACTTGAGAGTTTCCATTTCCTTGTGATTTTAAGATAGGTCTTCCATATTTTTAAAGATGAGCACTCAGTTTTCAGTGTTGCCCTTCCTGTTATTAATTTCCCTAATGTGTTTTCCTTTTTCTTTGACAATATCTTATTGTGTCACCCTAAAAATTCTGAGTGCCCATTTTTAATTACTCTTCCGTTTTATCAAATATATCTGCTTTAAAAGTGAAGGTGTTAATCGTTCAGTTGTGTCTGACTGTTTGCGACCACCTGGACTGTAGCCTGCCAGGCTTCTCTGTCCATAGGCTTTTCCTGGCAAGAACACTGCAGTGGGTAGCCATTCCCCTTCAGAAAGGAGATCTTTCTGACCCAGGAGACCCGAACCTGGGTCTCCTGCATTGCAAGCAAGCAGATTCTTTACTGTCTGAGCCAGGGAAGCGTATCTGCCTTAGGAGAGCCATCCTCTGTGGCGATTCAACTTGGTCTCTTTAAACTCTACTTTTGGGCTTCCCTGATAGCTCAGTTGGTAAAGAATCCACCTGCAATGCAGGAGATCCTGGTATGATCCCTGGGTTGGGAAGATCCCCTGGAGAAGGAAAAGGCTACCCACTCCAGTATTCTGACCTGGAGAATTCCATGGACTGTATAGTCCATGGGGTTGCAAAGAGTCGGACAGGACTGAGCAACTTTCACTTTCACTTAACTATTCTTTACTGATTCATGTCGGAGTATTTGTTGCCTTCACACAGGTGCTAGGTAAGTAATAGTAGATGTGGCCACCAATCAAATATTAATCAGATTTTCTTTCCCAGTGTAGAGCTTATCTACCAAAGCATAAGAGGGGATAGAGGAAGAGAGCCCACTTGATTCTCAGGGTTCTGCGCCTGGGATGGCAGGTCCTTTTCCAGCTGACTGAAGGCACATTCGTCATAAGTAGGAAGGGCAGTTTTTTCCCATAACCACAGGCAGCTAACTGCAGCAGAACATCCACTCTTATGATGAGAACATCCTCTTGGCTACTGGGCTCCCAAAGACAGTTTCAGGATTGTCCAGCTTCACCTCAGTTTCTGCAAGAGAGGTTAGCGTTTACTAGGCCACTGGCTACCCCTGTTCAATAAGCAAATCTTAGACTTAGCTGTTTTCCCCTCACGTTTACTTGTTTTCTGTCTCTCCCAATGCCATGGCTGTTCTGTCTCCTGTCTTCTTTCTCCCTTTTCATGGGCTTTCTGCTACACTTCTACCCTCTACATCCATTAAGTTTATATCCCTAATCATATACATGTATAAGGCAGTATTAGTGTACCTTAGAAAAGAAAAATGGATGTAAGCTTTTAATTCAAGTGCTGGTTTTTTTTAGGAAGCAGTGTAACTTTTTAATATTGTGGGCAGTATACATGTAATATTTGGTACATATTAAATAAAGATAATTATCACAATTAACTTCATCTCTGGACTTGCAAGGAATGTTAAAAGTTAGAATATGAATATTTTTGTTAGATTGAACCTTTTTGCTTATACTAATGATGAGACAAAATATGATAATTTATACACTAAAATATTTGTTTTAAGAATCATTTGCTATATTTATTGATAGCTTGTAGAAATTGGTAGTAAACTAATACGTGCAAGGTATGCACAGATTTAATTTAGCATTAAAATACATATCATACTCTTAAACATCTTTAATGCACGGCTTACATATAAAGATACAGATTCTGAGGGCTTCAGAGTAAATGGTATAGAAGGTTGACAAAATAGATTAGTTCAGAGGAGATAAAATAAAACAACCTAGCAACAAACTACCAGTATTTCATAATACATATGACCAGTATTAGGACTTCCCAGGTGACACAGTGGTAAAGAATCTTCCTGCCAATGCAGGAGACACAGGTTCAATCCCTGGGTCAGGAAGATCCCCTGGAGGAGGAAATGGCAACCCACTCCAGTATTCTTTACTGGAAAATCCTATGGACAGAGGAGCCTACCGGGCTATAGTCCATACTGAGCGCTGAACATACATAACCAATATCAACAGTATTACACAATATACATGGCCATTAATAAGAGAAGATGAAAACTTGCTTTAACTTTGCCTTGCCCCGAAAATTGCCTGAAATTGTAATGACAGTGCACCAAAAAGGAAAAAAATCTGAATTAGTCTCAAGAATAAGAGTATAAATCTCTAGAGATTTTGATGAATATTCTCAAATGAAACCATCAAATAGGTGGTTTTGAATAGATAGATTAATAATCAGAGAGGCAGGGTATACAGCCCCAAATACCCACAAGTAAAACTGTCAGAGCTATTCTTTTTAGGAACAATGAAGTTCCAAATCAGCAGAGAGGCTGCAGGTGTGGGAAACCACTCAGAAATCAGAGTGACTAATGAAATTTCTATCGAATTGCTGTTGCCCTTCCTACCTACTCACTTCCTTTCCCCACTTCTGTGTATTCAAAGCCACTGAAAATGGTGGCACACAGCCCCAGGGTAAGAGAAGAAGCCGGCTTTCTAGAGAACTAAAGCAGTTTGCCTGAAGAGCAACAGAGCTCTTATGTGGGTGCTGACAACCAGCGTGAAGCTTCCTTGTTTTTTGCTTGGAAATGTGAATGGGTAGATTGTCTATTCCTCACCCATTAGTGCATCCTAGAGTTAAAACCTGCTAGTCAGTAGCTTCCATAAGGTTCTCATCCATATCCATCAGAGGGCAGAAGAATGAAAACCACAATCACAGAAAATTAATCAAACTGATCTTATGGACCACAGCCTTGTCTAATTCAATGAAACTATGAGCCATGCCCTGTAGGGGCACCCAAGATGGACGGGTCATGGTGGAGAGGTCTGACAAAATGTGGTCCACTGGAGAAGGGAATGGCAAACCACTTCAGTATTCTTGCCTTGAGAACCCCATGAACACTATGAAAAGGCAAAAAGATGGGGTGCTGAAATGTGAACTCCCCAGGTCGGTTGGTACTCAATATGCTACATTGGAGAACAATGGAGAAATAAATTCAGAAAGAATGAAGAGATAGAGCCAAAGAAAAAACAACACTCAGTTGTGGATGTGACTGGTGATGGAAGTAAAGTCCAATGCTAAAGAACAATAATGCATGGGAACCCGGAATGTTAGGTCCATGAATCAAGGTAAATTGGAAGTGGTCAAATAGGAGATGGCCAGAGTAAACATCAACATTTTAGGAATCAGTGAACTAAAATGGACTGGAATGGGCGAATTTAACTCAGATGACCATTATATCTACTACTGTGGGCAAGAATCCCTTAGAAGAAATAGAGTAGTCCTCATAGTTAACAAAAGAGTCTGAAATGCAGTACTTGGGTGCAGTCTCAAAAATGACAGAATGATCTCTGTTTGTTTCTACGGCAAATCATTCAGTATCACAGTAATCCAAGTCTATGTCCCAACCAGTAATTCTGAAAGAGATGAAGTTGAACAGTTCTATGAAGACCTACAAAACCTTCTAGAAAACACCTCCAAAAGTTGTCCTTTTCGTTATAGGGGACTGAAATGCAAAAGTTGGAAGTCAAGAGATACCTGGAATAACAGGCAAATTTGGCCTTCGAGTACAGAATGAAGAGGGCAAACACTAACAGAGTTTTGCCAAGAGAACACACTGGTCATATCAAACCCCCTCTCCCAAGTACACAAGAGAAGACTCTACACATGGACATCACCAGATGGTCAATACCAATATCAGATTGATTATATTCTTTGCAGCCAAAGATGGAGAAACTCTATATAGTCAGCAAAAACAAGACCAGGAGCAAGCTGTGGCTCAGATCATGAATTCCTTATGTCAAAATTCAGAGTTAAATTGAAGAAAGTAAGGAAAACCACTAGACCATCCAGGTATGACCTAAATCAAATCCCTTGTGATTATACAGTAGAGGTCACCTCTACAAATAGATTCAAGGGGTTAGATCTGATAGACAGAGTGCCTGATGAACTATGGACGGAGGTTCGTGATACTGTATAGGAGACAGGGATCAAGATCATCCCCAAGAAAAAGAAATGCAAAAAGGCAAAATGGCTGTCTGAGGAAGCCTTACAATTAGCTAACAAAAGAAGAGAAGCTAAAGGCAAAGGAGAAAAGGAAAGATATACCTATTTGAATGCAGAGTTCCAAAGAATAGCAAGGAGTGATAAGAAAGCCTTCCTCAGTGATCAGTGCAAAGAAGTAGAGGAAAACAATAGAATGGGAAAGACTAGAGATCTCTTCAAGAAAATTAGAGAAACCAAGGGAATATTTCATGCAAAGATGGGCACAGTAAAGGACAGAAATGGTATGAACCTAACAGAAGCAGAAGTTATTAAGAAGAGGTGGTAAGAATAAACAAAAGAACTGTACCAAAAAAATCTTAATGAGTCAGATAACCAAGTGGTGTGATCACTCACCTAGAGCAGACATCTTGGAATATGAATTCAAGTGGGTCTTAGGAAGCATCACTACGAACAAAGCTATTGGAGGTGATGGAATTCCAGTTGAACTATTTCAAATCCTAAAAGATGATGCTGTGAAAGTGCTGCACTCAACATGCCAGCAAATTTGGGAAACTCAACAGCAGCCACAAGACTGGAAAAGGTCAGTTTTCATTCCAATCCCAAAGAAAGGCAGTGCTAAAGAATGTTCAAACTACCACACAATTTCACTCATCTCACACACTAGCAACATAATGCTTAAAATTCTTCAAGCTAGGCTTCAAGAGTACATGAACCATGAACTTCCAGATATTCAATCTGGATTTAGAAAAGGCAGAGGAACCAGAGATCAAATTGTCAACATCTGTTGAACCATCAAAAAAGCAAGAGAATTCCAAAAAACATCTATTTCTGCTTTATTGACTATGCCAAAGCCTTTGACTCTGTGAATCACAACAAACTGTGGAAAATTCTTAAGGACATGGGAATACCAGATGATCTTACATGCCTCCTGAAAATATGCAGGTCAAGAAGCAACAGTTAGAACTGGACATGGACAACAGACTGGTTCCAAATTGGGAAAGGAGTACGTCAGGCTGTATATTTTCACCCTGCGTGAATATAGTTCCCGATGCTATACAGTAGGACCTTGTTTTTTATAAATTCTAAATGTAATAGTTTGCATCTACCAACCCCAAATTCCCAGTCTATCCGTCTCCCTCTCCCATACCCCTTGGCAACCACAAGTCTGACCTCTATGTCTGTGAGTCTCTGTTTTGCAGATAGGTTCATTTGTATCATATTTTACATTCTACACAAAAGTGATATCATATGGTATTTGTCTTTCTCTTTCTGACTTACTTCACTTAGTATGATAATCTCTAGTTGCATCCATGTTGCTGCAAATGGCATTATTATTTTTAATGGCTGAATCTTCTTTATTCATTCATCTGTTGATGGACATTTAAATTGTTTTCATTGTTTTGGTTATTGTGAATTGTGCTACTATGAACATAGGGGTGCACGTGTCTTATGTTACAATTTTGTCTGGTATATGCCCAGGAATGGGGTTGCTGGATCATAAGGTAATTCTATTTTTAGTTTTCTGAGGAACACCCTTACTGTTTACCATAGTGGCTCCACAAGCTTACATTCCCATCAACACTGTGGAGGGTTCCTTTTCTCAGCATTTGTTATTTGGAGACTTTTTAATGGTGGCCATTTTGAGTGGTGTGAGATGGTACTTCTTTGTAGTTTTGATTTGCATTTCTCTAATAATGATGTTAGGGATCTTTTCATGTGCCTACTGGCCATCTGTATGTCTTCTTTGGAGAAATGTCTATTAAGGTCTTATGTTTTAATTGAGTTGACTTTTTTGTTTTGATTTGTTTTGTTTTGAGATGTATCAGCTGTTTCTATATTTTGGCAACTAAGCCCTTGCATTCCCATCATTTGCAAGTATTTTCTCCCATTCCCTAGGTTATCTTCAAAAGATGGTAAGTTTGATTAGATCCCTTTTGTTTGTTTTTGCCTTTATTTCTATTGCCTTGGGAGACTGACCTAAGAAAACACTTGTTCAACTTACATAAGAGAATGTTTTGCCTATGCTGTCCTCTAAGAGTTTTATGGTGCCTTGTCTTAGATTTAAGTCTTTAAACCATTTTGAGTTTTTATTTTTGTGCATATTGTGAGGGTATGTTCTAACTATGTTTATTTACATGTGACTGTCCAATTTTCCCAGGGGCTCCTGGGAAACTCAGTGGTAAATAAACCATCTGCCAATGCAGGAGCCACAACAAATGTGAGTTTGATCCCTGGGTTGGGAAGATCCCCTGGAAGAGGAAATGACAACCCACTCCAGTATTCTTGCTGGGATAATCCCAGGAAGAGAAACAAGTGAGCACATCTAACATTCCCAGTACCACTTGCTGAAGAGACTGTATTTTTACCTTTGTCAAAGTTTAATTGACCATAGGTGTGTGGATTTGGTTCTGGAATCTCTGGTTCTGTTGATCCATATGTCTGTTTTTGTACCAGAACCACACTGTTTTGATTATTGTAGCTTTGTAGTATTGTCTGAAATCTCAGAGTCTTATACTTCCTGCTTTGTTTTTGTTACTCACTATTGTTACTCACAATAGCAATTGTTACTCACAATAGCAATTGTTACTCACATTGCTTTGGCAATTCTGGATCTTTTATAATTCCATATAAATTTTTAGATTACTTGTTCTGTGCTGTGTTTAGTCACTCAGTCATGTCTGACTCTTTGCAACCCCATGGACTGTAGCCCACCAGGTTCCTCTGTCCATGGCGATTCTCCAGACAAGAATACTGGAGTGGGTTGTCATGACCTCCTCCAGGGAATCTTCCCAACCCAGGGATCGAAACCAGGTCTCCAGCATTGCAGGCAGATCCTTTACTGTCTGAGCCACCAAAGGTCATGGGTAATTTGATAGGGGTCATATTGAATCTGTAGATTACTTTGGTTAGTATTGGCATTTTAATAATGGTAATTCTTCCAATAAAAGAGCATGGGATGTCTTTCCATTCCTTGAATTCTTTTTAATCTCTTTTATCAATAGAAGAGCTTTGTTGATCCTCAATATTTGTGACAGAATGGTAAGAGGGTTATGAAACAGCAAACATAGAGGGAGGTAGAAGGAAAGAATGTCAGAGAAGTAAGCAGAAGGCATATTATCCAGGAAATCACCAGCAAGAGTCAGGGTGTAGAGTTTTGTCCTGGAGTAATGGGAAATTTGTGTGTAGGGGAGGGTAACGTGATCAAATTTATGTTTTAAAACCATCCCTTTAGCTGTTTTGGTATCAAATTAATGACAGAAATTCAGGTGTAGAAGCAAAATTCTATCTAAAAACTTTAGATAAAGTAAATGCATCTACAAGAAAGGTCCTGATTCATATAGGATGCAAATGGAACCTGGAAATGATCTATCCAATGAATGGAGCTTGAAAGGCTGTTGCTGAACGATAAGACACCGGGATTCTTGGCCTCCGGAGGAGATGAATTCAATCCGGGGCCAGAGACGAGGCTGGATCGCCCAGAGCTTTTGTGTAATAAAGTTTTATTAAAGTATAAAGGAGATAGAGAAAGCTTCTGACATAGGCATCAGAAGGGGGCAAAAGAGTACCCCCTTTGCTAGTGTTAGCAATAGAGTTAAATACTCTTCAATGAATCCAAAGAATGTCTGGAGGTTGTAAAGACCTCACCAGACCTACTCCCATAATTTACATTTTAAGATAACAGAGTTGGCCAGAAGGTTTAATCCAAAGATTGTCCTCAGGCAGGATACATCCTTGTAAAGACCAGACCTACTCCCATAATTTATGTTTTAAGATAACAGAATTAGCCAGAGGGTTTAATCCAAAGACTGTCCTCAGGCAGGATACATTATTGTTATATAGTCACTCACAATCTGTTAATGAAAAGAAAGGAATGTCATAAAATTTAGAATGGCACCAGATATTTCATCCCTGGCCATAAAACGATTGACTTGAATCTTGTAGAAGGGCAGATTACCAACAAATAGTTTCGTTTACATAGATTAGGGGAACAATACCTGAATTAGTAGGTTGGGCCATTTGGTGGTACCAACTTGAAGATAGAGTCTGGGGTACATTAACATAGCTTAAGACAACATTTCCATAAGAAAAAGAAATGTATTGGTTAACTCAAGGTTTGAGAGTAGTTAGCTTCAGGTGAAACCAGGTGTCATGGCAACACAGCATTTTAAGAGAAACCTCCTTTTAAATTTGTATAGAGAAGAAAAAAATATTGCTGGTTTGTTTCCTCCTGCCGCTTAAGAGAGAGAAAAAATGTCTGGCACTTGAAGCCTCTTTCCTCCGTTTGGAGACCCCTGGCCTTCCTGCCTGTTACCCTCTCAAGCTTAAGAATTAAGCTCTCATTTAACCTTGAGATCTGAAACATTCGCCTTCAAAGGACAGGTTTAGTGATAAAATTATACTTCCTTGTCTACAAATTAATTTCAATAGTGTGTTTTGCAAAGAATAATTATGTGAGCAAACTATTATAAGTCTTATATATTAGAAACAAATGTTCATAATAAATCTACAAGCAAAGAATGAAATAAAATCATATTAATGGTTAAAGATTTGAGATTATACAAATTTAAAAGAATAATATAACTGACAATTCAGAAGGTGGAGACTAGCAAAAATTTTTTCATGTCACATAGTGAAATGTTGATGGAATAATTAGGAGAAGTTTAAATGTTAAATCATTATTTAACAGCATTGAATTAATTGGAATAAGACTAAAAATAAATAACAAAAGTAACAAATATTAGGAAGAAGTCAGTATATTAGAAGGGAGTCAGTTGATTCTATTTAAATCAGTTGAATCAAGAAATACCAGTAAAAATATATTGCTCATAATTATTATAATCCCTAGGATAATAAATCAGAAATGTGTAAAAAGTGGTTATCTCTAAGGAGCAAAGACTTATGAGAGCTTCTTTGTTATCATTTAATACCATTTTGAAGCATTTGAGTTTTTAACTATGTGCTTGTCATGCTTTATAATAATGATAATTCTATGTAAGATAAAATATCACTGATATTATATATTACACTTAATTTCTTTGAACAATGAAGTTCATATGGATTAGCAAAAACAAATTTAGATGCTGACTAAATGTTCCACTTTTTTTTTTTCTTGATGTATATTTTCTTTGCTATAAGTAACCACAGCAAACATTAGAAATAGCTTATTCAAAAAATGGGCCATACAGCCAGTTCAGCTACAATAAAAGCAAATTTTAAAAATTGTTCTCAACACTTCCAGGCCTATTGCTGAAAAATACATGATTGAAATTTAAAGAATAAATGGATAAAAATTGCAAGTCATATTAAGTATTAAAAGCCAAGATACATAGGTCATGACAAAAATTGCCATCAAACATTTTCTTTCCCCAAAAGGTAAATAATTCATACATAATGAATTATGTACAAGGGGAAAAAAGGAAGAAGAGAATAATAACGTTTTGTTGGATTTGATCAATATAGAGATTTAAATGCACAAAGATCTCTGAGGCTTATGCCAAACCTGAAAAAGTTGTTGGCAGCTTTTATACCCTTTAAGACCAATTGCTGCATAATCAGAGGTCATAAGAGATGAAAGCTTATGTGTGTTCCAAGTAAATGTCTGGCATATACAGCACCTCAGAGGCAGAAAAAAAACTTGAAAAGTACCATTCCCAATGTCAGAAAAGAGAGTAGAAAGTGAAAGACAGAGGTGACTCTCATGAGCACAGAGATGATACCCATGATGTCCAATTCGCATGCCAAGAGAAGTTGTTTACAGAAAGTAAAAAAGATCAGAAGTGAGGCTAAGGAGTCCCCTGCCAAAATTCATTTTTTAAAAAAAAAGACAGTTTTGTTTCAGAAGCACCTAAAGAAGTCAATTGAATAAATATCAAAAGGAATCTGAGCAGTCAAGATCAGCTCCTTGAATCCTCCTACATTAACCAGATGCCACAAATTATAAAGCATATTGTAACTATCTAAGGAAAAGAAACAAATCACATTGTGAAGTTGAAGTATATTAACAGTTTCATTGCTATGGATGATCATTATAATCTGTAATTACAGCTTTTGAAGAAAAAAGAATCTGTGTTGAAATAACTACATGTATGATTTACAAATCCTAAAAGGAAAGTTTTAAAATCCTTTTAAATAATTCTATATTTGACAAGTTATAATAAATAAGCTCTGATGTTAACCAAATAACAGAATGTACTCTGAATAGATTAGATATTATATTAACATAATAAAATATCAGAGCCTACAAATTATGAATACAAATATTATCCTCACATATTTATCAAGATTTTTAAATTTTTAAATTCTTCCCACTAGAGGACCTCAGAAAGAAAGGGTCTTTATAGAATTTACCAAGTAAACAGGGGAAGGGTGTCTCAGCATGAAAGCTATCTAGCCAAACTCTTTCAATTTAGTGAGAAACTTGAGATTGTAAAGAATTATTCTACTGAAGTTTATATACTTAACTATTGCTGAGGCTAGGATTATATAAATAACACTGATATGAAATCTAATTTTGGGCAATTATTACTTGATGTCAGTTTTATATATTATTCAGGTTTATTTATGAAATGTATTTGTCAGGGCACTTTTGATGAGAAGGCCTAGAAATGAAAGTCATAGTGTCTTAATCCAAAAAGAGTTTATTGACTCTTGGAACTAGAAATTGAGCATTATTTATCTGCAAGTATGGCTGGATATGAGCTTTCCAGGTAGCTCAGTGGTAAGGAATCCAGCTGCCAGTGCAGGAGATGCAATAGAGGCAGGTTCAATCCCTGGGTCGGGAAGATCCCCTGGAGTAGGAAATGGCAACCCACTCCAGTATTTTTACCTGGGAAATTCCATGGAGAGAGTAGCTTGTCTGGCTACAGTACTTGGGGTTGCAAAGAATCAGACACAACTGAGTGAATAAACACACACACACATGACTGGATCTAGGATTTTTTTTTTTTTTAAGTTGCTTCTAGTCCCTTGGGATCCCCTGGTGGCTCAGACGGTAAAGCGTCTGCCCGCAATGCGGGAGACCTGGGTTTGATCCCCAGGTCGGAAAGATCCCCTGAAGAAGGAAATGGCAACCCACTCCAGTACTCTTGTCTGGAAAAGTCCATGGATGGAGGAGCCTGGTGGACTACAGTACATGGGGTCGCAAAGAGTCGGACACGACTGAGCGACTCTTCACTTTCACTTTCACACTAGTCCCTTGGCCCTGCTTTATTCTAGAATGGCCTCACACTGCTTAAGTGGCATTCCCTGTGCCTAGAGGTTAACTCCCTAACTACTACATTTCTGGTCAATAGTAGCCTTTATTCCTTAATATTTGTAATAAATCCTGGAATTGAGCTTTATTGGCCTGGTATGCCATAGGCTCACTGCTGGAGCTCAACAGGAATGGAAGAAATCCCACCACTACCAAAAGGAAACCACATGAAATGAGAAAGGGGCAAGGCAGTTTTTAAGGAAAATTAATGTGTTCTTCCAAGACCAAAGGAAAATGAACTGCCATTCAGCAAAAGCAGGAGATATCCACTACCTTCAATTGGGTTCATTTTTTCTTATTAAGATGACATCACATGTGACACATTTAATATCATGGTGTTGTAGAAAAGTCATCGGAAATGGAGGCAGGGAGATCTAATTGTATGACCTTGAGTAAGTTGACAGCCTTTCTGAGTCTACTTTCTTCCTACATAAATTGTTTGAAAAGCTTATTCATCTCTGCAATTCTATGAATGATTTGATGAAGGAAAAAAGAACTTGGTAAATAAAGGCTCATAAGCCAGGAATAAAAATAGGCTTTCTATATTACTCAACTCCAGAGGGCATCATTCATATAGAATATACTAGAAGAATCCAGCAATTTTAATCTATAAAATGGGACTAATAACACCTTCTTTACAGAGTGCTATGGAGATTTAATATGATAATATGGAAAGTGTTCAGTGTAGGGTTGACCACTATTATGGATTGAATTGTGTCCCCCCCCCAAAAAGATATATCAATGTCCTTCCTGCTAGTACTTCAGAATGTGACCCTATTTGGAAATAGAGTGACTGCAGATGTAATTAGTTAAGATGAGGTCATGCTGCAATAGGGTGAGCCTTTAATATAACTGGTGTCCTTATAACAGAGGAGAGAAACACACAGGGAGGAGGAGGTCAGGTAAAGACAAATAGGAAAGAAATCAGCCCTGTGAAAATGCAAGAGAAAATTAGAGCCCTAAGAAAATCAGAGAGATTACAGGCAGTCTCCAGAAGCGAAGAGAGTCATGGAACCAGATTATTGCCTAAAACTCTCAGGAGAAATCAGCATTACCAGTAGCCTGATTTCAGGCTTCCAGACTTCAAAACTGTGACAGAATATGTTTCCGTGGTTTTGTTGGGCAGGAAGGGGAACCCCTTCCAGGGCCCAAGAGTGGGCTTTTATCTAGCACTCAGAATTGAATTGTCTGAGGAGACACACATGTTGACAAAGCAAGAGACTTTATTGGGAAGGGCTGTCCTGGCGGAGAGCAGTAGGCTAAGGGAACCCAGGAGAATTGCTCTTCCACGTAGCTTGCAGTCTTGGGTTTTATGATGGGACTAGTTTCCAGGTTTTCTTTGGCTAATCATTCTGACTCAAGGTCCTTCCTGGTGGTACATGCATTGCTCAGCCAAGATGGATGCCAGTGAGAAGAATTCTGGGAGGTGGTAGGACACGTGGTGTCTCCTTTTGACCTTTCCCAAATTCTTCTGGTTGGTGGTGGCTTGTTAGTTCCACGTTCCTTACTAGGACCTCCTGTCACAATATAGCTCACACAAATAGTTACCATGGAGCCTGGCCAAGGTGGGTGGTTTCAGTCAGAGTGCTTCCCATAACAGTTTTAAGCCACCCAGTTCATACTTTGTTGTAGCATCTCTAGAAAATTAATGCAACCACTAAAGAAGTCATAGTTAGTTAAATTTGAAAGTATTTTAATGTGTTCTAAATATAGCACTACTCATATTTTAAGTCAATTGAAAATTGACTTTTCGAATTTGTCAAAAATGTTCGACAATTTTTTTCAACAATTTCAAAAATAAGAATATTCAACAATCTCTGGATTTGTATTGGTCATCTTAAGTATCTTTATAACACTTGCCATTTCTGCCTATTCCCTTCCAGAAAGTTTCTCATATTTTGCTTGATACCTTTCTTTTCCAGCTCTTCATCTATTCTTCTGACGAGCCATTTTCTGTCTTTGTCATGTCTCCCCTTTTTGATAGTGGGTGTCTCAGATATTGGGTAGCTTTCTGATACTGGGTGGCCTCAGCCTACAGTGACTTGAAGCAGGATTTCAGTTTCCCAACCAGAGATAAAGTCAGACCCCAGCAGTGAGAGCACTGAATCCTAACCACTAGACCACATGGGCCAGTAGTCAGTGACAAGTGTGTATTAGAAGGAAAAAGAGTATGTGTGAATAGACTCATGGGGGTGGACTTAGACAGAGAGTTGAACTTTTATGGTAGTTGGAGTCACTTATACGGAGCATTTCTTCCAGGTTTCCCTTGGTCAGTCACCTTGCTTTGTCTGGCTCTGAGTCTGTATTTGGTTTATTCCAGGATCGTCCCATGTGTGCGTGTACATCTTTTAGCCAAGATGGATTCTAGAGAAAAGGCCTGTGGGTGGACTGACATCACCTACTATGGGTGATGCCCCCTCCCTTTGTGACCCCTCAAGAGACTTTATGCACATATATAGTCGGGGAGTTCTCCTTGACCTCAAGAATGAGAAATAAGTAGTCTCTTTATCTCTTGTCTGGGCAGGTCTCAGCTCTTCTGTGGCCCTGCCATTACTGTTTTCTAAAAGTGTCCCCCAGAGGCAAAGTCCAGCTATTTACCCTCTTCCTGTTGTTATTTTTATGTGGAATTGTAATCAGGAGGCTGGCTGTAAATGCCTAACCTCAAGCCCATCTATTTCCTGTGTGTGCTAAGTTGCTTCCATCGTGTCCAACTCTTGGTGACCCTATGGACTGGTTTTAATTTGTACACTACTGGATATTCTCTGTGTGTGTGTGTGCTAAGGCACTTCAGTCATGTCTGACTCTTTGCAACCCTATAGACTATAGCCTGCCAGGCTTCTCTGTCCATGGGACTCTCCAGGCAAGAATGCTGGAGTGGGTTGCCATGCCCTTCTCCAGGGGAATCTTCCTGACACTGGATCGAACCCATATCTGTTATGTCTCCTGCATTGGCAGGTGGGTTCTTTACCACCAGCACCACCTGGGAAGCCCTATGTATCTCCTGCCTCACTTCAATCCTGGTAGAGCCCAGTATTCAACAGTCAACCCTCTCTTCTTACTGTGGGCATCAGTGACCATTCATGGATTACCAAATTCATGGTGATAGCCAGTATTACTCTTCTGAGTTCCAAATATGTACTAGCTGGTTGCTCATATACATTTACATATAAAAATCACAGCTCAAAGGAATTATGTCCAAAACAAAAGTCACAGTCTTTTTTCCGTAATATGCTTCTTCCCCAGGATTAACTCCAGGGTTAGCACTAATTGTTTCTCTCCCTTACTCTTCATGTGGAATCCAGGACCAGCCTGTATTCTCTCTACCCTCCTCACTCTCATATCTATCTTCTCCTTTTCACCTCCATTACTAACTTGGTTAAATCTCTCATCTCTTTCCTGAATTATAGAGAATCACGTAGCTTGTATCCCTGCCTCAACTTTTGCTGTTCTCCAATTCATCCTACCCACTGCTGTAGCAATTATCTTTATCACGTGAAAAATAGATAAAATTACACCCCTGCTTCAAAATCTTCAAATTTTTTCACAGATTGATGGAGAGAGTCCAAGTTCTTTGGCAGAGTATTCAATGCCTCATTGATCTGGCACTTGCCTCCTTTCTAGGATCAGTTTTTCTAATTGCTATGCATACTTAAGTTCTAGTCAACCACTTAACCTCTCCAGAGCAACTCCTTCGGCCTGGAATGTTGCTCTCTCTCAGTGGCCAATACTTTCTGTTTTTAGGTTCAAATCAAGACTTATCTCCCCAACATAGTATTATAACTCCCCCCCCCAGATTTATTTTATTAATTACAAATTGTATTCCTCTTATTTCTATTCAAATGTGTAACATAGCACATAAAACATGATGTTGCCCTTATTGTCTTCTACACATTTGTCTCCCCAAGTACCTCATAAAGAGAGGGGTTCTCTATGATGTATATCAACATATGGCACATAACAAGTGCTCAATAAGTGTCTGCTAAATTAATAAACAAAAGAAAAAAAAAGGGGGTAAATGGATGAACAAATGTAACTGTCAATATTGAATGATCCCTAAAGACCCCCCAGTGAAGTATTTAACTAGAGAGTAAATAAATGCTTGGTTCTATATACATTGACACTAATTAAAAGCATAGACTCTCCAGTCAAGTTCCTTGGATTCTCTGCTTGGTCACTTATTTAGGTGACTTTGGGAAAGTTACTTCATTTCTATACAAAGAAATTGGAATGTAATAGTTCTTTCTTCATGGTGTTCTTAGGAAGATTAGCTGAACATGCTTATGTTATTAAGACTCTCTTATGAAGATGAAAGGAGAATATAGTAAATGTTACATACATTGTTAGAAATACTCTTAAAGAGGGTTTCCCTTGTGGCTCAGTGGTGAAGAATCCGCCCGCCATTGCAGGAGACATAAAGTCAACCCCTGGTCCAGGAAGATCCCACACGCAATAAAGCAAATAAGCCCATGTGCTACAATTATTGAGCCTGTGCTCTAGATCCCAAGAGCCACAACTACTGAGCCCGTGTGCTGTAACTACTGAAGCCCATGAGCGCTAGAGTCTGCACTCCACAACAAGAGAAACCACTGCAATGAGAAGCCCATATACCAAACTGGAGAGTAGCCCCCACTTGCCACAACTAGGGAAGGTCTACACAGCAACGAAGACCCAGCACAGCCAAAAATGAATAAATAAATAAAATTATAAAATAATAAAATAAGATATGAACAAATAAAGACATTTAAGAAATTTTAAATGTTCTTAAAGATATAAGATTATCTATGGTGAAACAGATCACCAGCCCAGGTGGGATGCATGAGACAAGTGCTCGGGCCTGGTGCACTGGGAAGACCCAGAGGAATCGGGTGGAGAGGGAGGTGGGAGGGGGGATCGGGATGGGGAATACGTGTAAATCTATGGCTGATTCATATCAATGTATGACAAAACCCACTGAAATGCTGTGAAGTAATTAGCCTCCAACTAATAAAAAAAATAAATAAAAAAAAAAGATTAGAAGCAAAAATTTGAAAGAATATTCTTTCTGTTTGTATATATTGGGAAACTCTGAATTTAAATTGTTATAAACAGTATTTCTGTAATTCCTGATAATTTTCAGCATACGGGCAAAAATATACCTATTTATTGAAAATAGAAAAGTTCTTTCTTGCTTGTTTGAGCAAATGCTTGCTATTATCAGTTTTTACTTCCTAATGGGTTTTCTCTATACTGGGATGCAGGACTAGAGAGGGATTATATAAGTCACTGTGGCTTTTGTTGAATCAAACCCTGTTGAATTCAACATAAAAATATGTTACTTTAATATGCAAAATCCCTTGACACTGGTGGGCCACACTACTGATTTTTATTTTGCCCTGCCACCAACAATTTTATGATTTAAGTCCATAATAAGTAGAATTTTTAAAGTTAAAATAAATCTGTGATTGCTGTTGTTGTTCAGTCGCTAAGTCATGTCCAACTCTTTGCAACCCCATGGACTGCAACAAACCAGGCCTTCCAGTCCTTCACTATCTCCCAGAGTTTGCTCAAATTCATATCCATTGAGTTGATGATGTTGTCCAACCATCTCATCCTCTGCTTGCTTGATCTTTCCCAGCATCAGGGTCTTTTCCAGTGAGTCGTCTCTTCACGGTCAAAGTATTGGAGCTTCAGCATCAGTGCTTCCAATGAATATTCAGGGTTGATTTCCTTTGGGATTGACTGATTTGATCTCCTCACAGTCCAAGGGACTCTCAAGAGTCTTCTTCAGCACCACAATTCAAAAGCATCAGTTCTTTGGCACTCAAGAAGTTAGACTTTCTTTGCAGTCTAACTCTCACATCCATACATGATACTGAAAAAACATAGTTTTGATTATATGGACCTTTGTTGGCAACGTGATTTCTCTGCTTTTTAATACACTCTCTGGGTTTGTCACAGCTTTCCTTCCAAGAAGCAAGCATCTTTTATTTCCTCAGCTGCAGTCACGGTCCTCTGTGATTTGGGAATCCAAGAAAAAAAATCTGTGATACAAATCCAAATATAAGGGATTCATAGATGTGAGTGGTCAGGAAAACTTTATAGAGAAAAAGATCTGTTGGAGTTAAAGGATACCTGGGATTTGAAGAAGCAAGGAGATGGTATGGAAGGCATTTGGGCGGGAGAAGCAGTGTGGGCAAAGGTACAGGGGTGAGAACATTCCTGTATTTTGAAGATGAGAGAATCTCGGTCTGCCTTAAGCATTAGGTTTAGGTGGGGAGGATGTAAATTTGAAAGATGTGGTAGACCATACTATGCAAAGCTTTAAATGATAAACCATGATATTTTAACCCTATCCAAAATATAATAGAAAGTTTTGAAGAGTGGATAGTTGATAGTTCTTCCTGAGTGAGATGGTGTGCAAAATTGCTGGGATAAACTAGAGGTCAAATTCAGGCCAGACTTCAAGGAAATAATTTCCTCCTACCAGCAATTGTAGAGTCTAGAAGCCAGGATATGGCAGCCAAGAAGTCATGTTCAGATTCTGTTAAGAACTAAATGGTCAGCCAGAGAAAGTTCAGACTGAAATAGTTCACCTGTAAAATCAAGGGAAAAGAGTTTGAAATTGAAAGCCTAAATTCAAGGGTAGACTCTGGGATGAACAGAACTGACACAAATCTGAACCCTGCTTAGATTATGTTATCATATATCACTTGTCACAAAAGGAGGCTACCATTTGGGGCAGCAGTCTCACTTCTTCCAAATTTTGCTGCCAGGGTGGCTGGGGAACTCACTAAACCCTAAGTAGAAGCTGAAGGCAGTGATGAAATTAAAAGATTCTTGCTCCTTCGAAGAAAAACTATGACAAATCTAGATAGCATGTTAAAGAGCAGAGACATTACTTTGCCTACAAAGGTCCATGTAGTCAAAGCTATGGTTTTACCAGTAGTCATGTACAGATGTGAGAGTTGGACCATAAAGAAGGCTGAGTGCTGAAGAATTGATGCTTTTGAATTGTGGTGTTGGAGAAGACTCTTGAGAGTCCCTTGGACTGCAAGGAGGTCAAACCAGTCAGTCCTACATAGGGAACAGACTTACGGACACAGTGGGGGTGGCGGGGAGGAAGAGGGTGGCATGTATGGAGATAGTAGCATGGAAACATAGATAGTCAATGGGAATTTGTTGTGCGACTCAAGGGACCCGAACTAGAGCTCTATAACAACCTAGAGGGATGGGATGGGGAGGGAAGTAGGAGGAAGGTTCAAGAGAGAGGGATATAAGTATACCTATGACTGATTCATGTTGATTTTTTGGCAGAAACCAATGCAACATTGTAGAACATTTATCCTGCAATTAAAAATAAATAAATTTAATTTTTAAAAAATCTTCAGGTAATATACAGCTAAAAAAAAAAAGTCAACCCTAAATATTCACTGAAAGGACTGATGCTGAAGCTCCAAACTTTTGTCCACCTAATGTGAAGAGCTGACTCATTGGAAAAGACCCTGATGCTGGGAAACATTGAAGGCAAAAGGAGAAGGGGGTGACAGAGGACAAGATGGTTGGATAGCATCACTGACTCAGTGAACATGAATTTGAGCAAACTCCTGGAGATGGTGAAGGACAGGGAAGCCTGGCATGCTGTAGTACATGGGGTCACAAAGAGTCAAACACAACTTAGCAACTGAACAACATCAGCAAGAAGCTAAAGGACTAATCAGTGGCCTTTTGCAATAGTCAAAGTTAAGGGTAGTAACAGCCAGAGGTAAGATGGCAGAAATGGGATTACAGGGGTAGGCACAAAGAAGATTCAAGAGAAAACCACTACTTTTTTTTAAGTTCTAAAGTTAGTCTTTTGTGAACTGAAGGTTCACTTCTATTGTTGAATTCACTTTCTTCTTTTCCAAAAGAAATAGTTCTTTTGAAGTAATTGTATATGTCAGATAATTTCTCCAAAATTTAAGCACTAGTTGATAACTTCTAAAGCTGACTTGCAAGCTAAATTCTTGTACTTTTAGAAAAATCACCCACTTGGTGACCTGGCTACTGCATTATCATCTCAAATGTCATTTTTTCTTTTTATTTCATTATGATGTAACTTCCAAAGGACAAAAATTACATATAAGCCATAAATCTTATTTCCCTAGGACCAAAAAAAGTCCACCATGAAACTCGAAATGAAACTCTTTCCTCTATTTGATACTACAAAATAGACACACAGACAGATTACACAACAGACAGAGGATGAGATGGTTGAAGGGCATCATTGACTCAGTAGACGTAAGTTTGAGCAAACTCCAGGAGATAGTGAAGGACAGGGAAGCCTGGTGTGCTAAAGTTCATGTCACAAAGAGCTGGACATGACTGAATGAGCAACAGCAGCAGACATACATTCAGTTCAGCTCAGTCGGTCAGTCGTGTCCAACTCTTTGCAACCCCTTGAATCGCAGCATGCCAGGTCTCCCTGTCCATCACCAACTCCCAGAGTCTACCCAAACCCATGCTCATCGAGTCGATGATGCCATCCAGCCATCTCATCCTCAGTCATCCGCTTCTCCCCCTGCCCCCAGTCCCTCCCAGCATCAGGGTCTTTTCAAATGAGTCAACTCTTCGCACGAGGTGGCCCAAGTACTGGAGTTTCAGCTTCAGCATCAGTCCTTCCAATGAACACCCAGGACTGATCTCCTTTAGGATGGACTGGTTGGATCTCCTTGCAGTCCAAGGGACTCTCAAGAGTCTTCTCCAACACCACAGTTCAAAAGCATCAATTTTTTGGCGCTCAGCTTTCTTCACAGTCCAACTCTCACATCCATACATGACTACTGGAAAAACCATAGCCTCGACCAGACGGATAGACCCCAGTTTTTCTGTTACTCCAACTCACCATGAATTTGCTGTTAAATGGCTTTTAATTTATATCGAACATTAAGAATCTACAAAGAAGTGAATTCTCCATTCAAAAAAGACTAATCGCCATGCCCTGCAGCATTATAAAGCCTAGTCAGTGTGAAATGGAGGTCAGTGAAACCTGCTTGCAGAATTGCTCTGGTCTCAGAACCACCATTGCAATGTATGGCACAGTCGCAGCTTTTAGGTAACCTCTGTTACCACTTTCTGTTCATAAAACTGTGACGTTATTTTGAACCAGTTTTGCTTTTTGTTCCCTGTCAGCGTTTTATGTATATATGCAAGCTATACTTTTCATCTTGGCAATTTATCTGAACTAGAAGCCTTTTTTGGGCCCAAAATCCGTATAGTTCTTATTAATGCCTGTGTCACTTTAAACACTAATCCCTTAGTTGTTCCTTTTTCCTCTTTTCTGACTTTGTTTTGTAAGGCTACTTTAATGTGCTTATTGGGTTATGGCAATCATGATAATATAAGACCTTAGCCAAGTTAACAGAGTATAATCATAGTAAATGGTACCCCACATAGTTCTTGGCTTTCTAATTCCCGGATATTAAGTCTTAGGAGAGTATAAATGTGTGAGATAATTTTTATTTTAGGATTCCTCTGTGTTGTTGTTTAGCTAGTTCATGAGAGAACAGCTTTGCTGGTATGATTTCCTTCTAATCGGCCCGTTGTATGCCTAGTATGTACCAGATACTGCACTGCGTGCTTTTCATATGTAGTTTTGTTAATCTTCACAAACACTACAGAACTACTTATTATTATTTTCCCATCTCCCAAATAAGGAATTTAATTCAGAGATGTTAACTAACTTGTTCAGTATCATACATCTTGTAGGTAGCATATTCAAGATGTAAATCCATGTCTGTTTAACTTTAAAGCTCATACTCTTCTAATTTGGTTAAATTTTCTACTTTCTTCCCACATAGTCATAACAAAATCCTCTATCTGTATAACACTCCTGAGTTGTGTATAAGGTAAGAAAACAGTCAAGTTTCTTAGTAAAGGATCATTCCAAACTCTTACCGTATATTTTTGCTAACAAGGGTGCCTCTGTTAAATAACTGTACCTCTCAATGACTTGGTTTGAACATTGCTGGACTATTTAAAGCATAGAGCATGCTGGTGAGCTTCTTAATCTTCTTATATGTGTACAGGGAACTCAGTATGAGTCATAAGGGTCAAAACAGGCAAGAGGAACTTAAAAGAATAAATATAAAGCCGTGTGCTTTTAGATCATATTAAATAGAGAAAGGCTTTCACGCAGGTCAACTGAAAAATACGAGTGGGTTTCAGTTGGCCACAGTTCAATAGCTAGACAACAGTGGGGCACGGCTATTACAAAAAAGCCAAGTACATTTTAGTTTCCATTGATACCAGAAAAGGATCATATTTAAGGAATTGAAGGAACCCTTTTATAGTCTATATAATCTTGTATACTGTGATAGTTCCAGATGACACATTTTAAAATTAACAATGATAAAGTATATTTTTTCCAACAGTCGAGTAACTAGGATGGTGAGGTTTTAAAATAATTGTATAATAGATTTAAGATATGTTTATCCTATAGTCAAAAATATAGAAAGAAAATGGAAAGGAAAATAACAGATCTCTCCAGGTGTCATTTATGTTGTCGCATGTAACTTTAAGACCACTGGATGGAAGCTGCATGAGGATGAATTTTATATTGATTTTATATTAATTAGGAAACCCCAGCAGTGAAATAGACTGACACATAGTATAGTCACAAAAATGCAACAAGAATAGCAAAGAGTGTCTTGGATGCCCAGGCTCTGCATAATTCTAAGATCCCTTGCCTGAATGATATCAGAGCTGGGTATTTTTCTTTCATTTTATTTATTAACCTATCATGTAATGTGGACTAAGCCACTTTTCTCCCTCATTTTATTTATGCAACTTTGAAGAAAATACTTAATTACTTTGAGAAAGAATTGTGGATTCCTCTCAGAGGAAATTTCTCAGAGAAATCCAAATTTCATTATGTAACAGAGGGAGAGTTTTAACAGTCTAATCCTAAAAGTTGAATTTGTATAGTAAGTCAATCAGCAGGCATATATTAAGCAGCTATTGGGATACCAAAGCAGAAAGGCTCAGTCTGTACTCCCAAGAAGTCTATAAGTCTAGTAGAAGTAGTCTAGCAGTTGAAGATCAATACCTGAGTATAGTAATATGTGTTAGATGAGAGAATGAGCATATTAGATATATCTAAAGAAGATTAAAAATGAAAGAAAGTTTCCTAGAGGAAGTAACCTTAAGCAGAGTCTTGAAGAATGACTAGAGGTAACTTGATTAGGCAGTTGAGGAAAGCATTTATTGGTAGCAGAAAAAGCATGTAGGAAGAAGTGTGAAACAAACCTACAAGCATTTTCTTATTGTGGGAGCCAAGGGTGTATTAAACCAATGTTGAGAGAGATCAACAAGTTGAAAAGTAACAGAAAATTTGCAATATTTGTTAAACAAAGGTTAATATGGAAATTATATGATGAATTCCTACAAACCATTTTTTAAAGATCCCATTATATATGATGGGGTAAAAATATGAATAGTCCATTGGCATAAAGGCAGATATGATCAATAAAAATAAGAAAATATATTCCATTTCGCTAGTAGCCAGTAACGGGCTTCCCGAGTGGTGCTGGTGGTAAAGAACCCTCCTGCAATGCAGGAGACATAAGAGACGCAGATTTGATCCCTGGATCAGAAAGATCCCATGGAGAAGGGCATGGCAACCCAATGCAGGAGACATAAGAGACGCAGATTCGATCCCTGGATCAGAAAGATCCCATGGAGAAGGGCATGGCAACCCACTCCAGTATTCTTGCCTGTAGAATTCCATGGACAGAGGAGCCTGGCAGGCTACAGTCTATAGGGTTGCAAAGAGTCAGACATGACTGAAGTGCCTTAGCGCGCGCACACACACACACACACACAGAGTATCCAGTAATATACAAATTAAAACCAGAATTAAATAATTTTGCCTATTAAAATAGCAAAAAATGAGTGATATTGATAATAGTGCTTGGGAGGGGCTGGGAAAATAAGAAGGTACTTGTCATTGACTCTTGATAGGAGTATAGATTGGTACAGACTTCTGGTGGACTATTTGAAAGTATCTTACTTCATATTATTCAACTCCAGAACTCTACAACTATGTAGCTATTATAGATATACACACAATAACCAAAATTGTCAGCTAGAAGGAAGTGGTTAGATAAACTATAGCATGTATGTACTAGTGAATATTATGATGCAGTTAAAAAGATGGAGGTAGATTACTATCACAATATCTCCAAAACAAATAATCAAGTTTAAACATAAGAAAGCAAGTTAAGAACCAGATATATTGTATAATCTCAGTTGGTTAAAAAAGTGATCAAAATGAAACTGTTAATTTTCCTATGTTTGTAAACATACATTGCATACAAAAATATCTGAGAAGGCATACATCAAAATGATAGCAATAGGGGCTGGGATTAAGGGAATTTTCATTTCTCTAAATTGTTTAAGTTTTAATAAGAATGTATTTGTGCATTACAGTGTAATTTAAATTATAAGCATTATTCTTAAATCTGTGGGGAGCCCTTATAAAACCTTTTAAGGGAAATCACATAAACACATTTGAATCTTAGTAATATCCTTCTGCCTGCTGATTATGAAAGGGGACTGGCTAGAAATTAAACTGGAGTTAAGTCAGTTAAAAAGTGATGGCAGTAATCCAGAATGCTGGACTTAGCTAAGGTTATACAGTTTCAGTGAGGATGGAAAGGAGGAGATAACCAAGAAAGATATTTACTACATAGACTTCATAGGACACTGCCCCTTAGAATAGGAAGGTGATTTTAAGACAGGAGTCTAAATGACCCTCAGCTTTCCCACTTAGAAATTATCTGAATGGTCAAGTCCATTCACTGAGTTAAGGAATACAAAGAAGGGTGTGTGTGTGTGTGTGTGTGTGTGTGTGTGTGTGTTGGGGGATGAATGAATTGTGTTTCTTAGATCCTTGTTATCTTGAGAAATGTGGGGTTTTGAATACATTGGCTCTCTGAAAGATTTTTTTCTGTCACTTCTTTTTTTCCAAGATAAAAACTACCCATTCTCTATAAAAGCAGTCAATAGTAAATGGGTTCCATCTAAATATCATAGATTTCTATGACATTTCAATCAATGTTCAAATTCCACACAGATTTTTTTCAGTGGATCTTTCCCTTTGTAAGCCAGGGAACAGCTACATCTACCTGTGGTAAGGATGGTATATAATTGTGGGAGAAAATGTGTTGATCTTATCCTGTAAAGAATTGTACCCCCTCCCACATTCCCTCCATCCACCCACCAACTAGCCTAACCAGCCAACATTCACGTAAAAGTCCAAACTTTGAGGACTGTGTTCTGTCAGAATTTCTGTCAGAATGGTCTAAGTAACCTCTGACTTATCAATCTTGACAAGTTTGTATTCTGTGCGTCAGAAACATTTTTTGCCTCAAGTGATCCCAAAGTTATAGAACTTAAATGAAAGAAGAATTCAACTCAAGAAGACTACTTGTTTTTCTAAACTCAAAGCATAGCATCTTTATTTTGCTTTGTTTTCTTGCTTAAAAATGAAAACAAAGTGCCTTCATTTGTAAAACTGTTACATTAAGATTAGATTAGAAATGACCTTTGGGATATTTGCATTTATCAATCAGAATCCATCAAAAGTAAAATGTTTATATCTAAATAATGATGGAAAGTATAAGAAAGAATCATTTAGTCATTCATCAGTTTTTAGTGCTAGGGATACAGTGAACAAGTTCACGTCATATTGGACTCAGAAATTACAGTCTAATGGTAGGATATGTAGAATAATAGTCCAGAATAGCCAAAATGATGTTTGTTTCAGGTTCAAAATGTTAGAGGAAAAATCATCACAGAATACCGATGCAGAATCAAGGGACCAAACCCACTAAAGGAGGACAAATTAAACTATCAGTTTATGGGTAGATTCTGTTGGGAGTGACATAAAATCCAAAATAACAGTGGGTCAAAACAGTAAAAATTATTTCTTCACACATCTACAACATCGACAGGTAGGCCATCAGTGACTGGGATTGCCTTCATGATTCTCAGACTCAACACTTTCCTTGAGTGGCCATCTTCAGCATACTATCCAGAATGGTTACATAAACTCAGTGCTTCAAAAAGCAGGAAAGGGTAACCACAGTCATATTTCCTCCATTTAGGGACAATTCCTCTTACTCTCGATGATCACAACTTAATCACAGAACCTCATTTGGATGCATAAGGAAGATGAAAAAATATTTCATTTATATAATAAAGTACAGCAAATACCAGCTCAAAATCAGGGGTCCTGAAACTAAAGAAGGGAATCAACATTGACAAGCTGCTGTCAGTGTCTGTCACCAGGAGGTCAGATAATGACTAGAGATATGAGACATTCATTCCTCAATCACCAACTGTGGATTGAAGTTGTCCCTTTCATGGGATACCCGGCGTGTGCTGGAAGCATGTTAGTCTTCAAAGTTGTTTCAGGTGGACATTGTTACAGAGTGGAGATTATTTATAAGTTTTTTCATAAGATACATATTGTAAATCAAAGGAAAAAAAATCTTAGGAAAATATGTTGTTTCACTCAAGAATGAATTTCGGAAAAGTCTTTTACATTTGTTTATTGTATGAGATTGTGCAAAAAGTTTAGTAAGCCAATGCTTCATAAACATACAGAGACACACAGAAATATAAAACTTTATGTGACCATTTTTCCTTGATCTACATATGTCATTTACTCCAAAATCTATCTCCTGTTCATTGTTCATTTCTTGACAAGCCTATTCCACTATTCAGTATTTATCTTTGCCAGCACTTCTTTTCTATAAATAGTTTGCTAGATTATAGTTAAATTTATACTTAAAATATAAACCTTCTGGGACTCTCCAAGCTCAGAGGTTGTGATTACAGTTAAGAAGTGATATTGTCACTTGCTTTTTCCTTCCCTGAAAATACTTCATCTCCTTAGGTCACTGCCAGTCAGTGCTGTGAAATGTAATTTGAAAAGCAAGTTTAAATGGGGCTTTCTAATTAGGCCACACATTTTTATTTTTTCAACCCTATACCCAGGTTACCCTGGAGTTATATGCACCCAATTAAAGAACATTCAGTGGGAGATCTATATGCCTTTGAGTATGAATGGGTAACTCTCAATGATTGAGTTTGATCCAACTGTTCATTCAACTGAAGTGAATTAAGTCTTCTAGGGCACCAGGGTACCATTTAGTAAATTACCTCATCCTGCACACTAAATTTGCCTCACATGGGTGAACAGCTTTCTTCCAGGGAATAGTTTTATCACCCCAGTTCTCCACCGGCCCAACTTTATTGATGCTAAAGGGTGATTCATATGACACAATATTTACCCATAGTCTCAAACAATAAGACTGTATAATGATCTGCTCCATTTAAGAGCACATGTGCCAGTATTCAAAGGGTAAATGAGAGAGCTGTTTTCTTTGAATTTTTTTATAAATCAAATATAAACCAAAGTGCATCATTGTTCTCTAAACTCTGAAACTATAAAATTTGGCTATATATTCACCACTGTATAATAAAATGACTTGGCCCCTTAAAAGTAGCATCTTTTCCTTTTGGTGTTAACGCAGCAACATGTACACAAAATGAGCTTATTTAAATAGCAGTAAAATCGAATGTAATACTTTGAAAGCAGTGAGCTTTTTTCACTTGCAAATAAAAACATTCTCTAAATTTTAACTCAGTTCTGTTCTCTTCAATAGTAACTCCAGACATTTATTGGTTCTTTTTTGGAAAACTAACATCCAGAGCATAAAATATTTTTTGTGGTGCCGTAATTTGTTAAATAATGCTTTGATAATGGCTGGGTGCCCAAAGAGCCAATGTGGAAATAAAATGCACTCAGACTGCTTCCAAATGTTTTCCTCTCCACATATATCGTGTTAGAAGCTGTAGTTTCTCACACATTGTCACTATATCCAAGAAGCTATAATCATTCACCACCAGCAGCAGAATATTTTTGCAAACTACCCAAATTTACATGCAAGCCAGAATGTAATAAAAAATATGTATGTTAAGTGAACCAGTAATCTAATGATATGAGAGTCTGAAATTGTCTTGGAACTAGCTCTGAAGAATACATTTATGGGGGTGTTTTTGACACTGAGCAACACCTGCCAGCTCTCTTTCTCTCACTTTTTCTCTGTTCAAAATCCATGAATCTCCTTCAACAGTTCTCACCAAACAAGATGTACTTGGATCCTCATTTTGAACTCAGTCTAATGGCCTACCAAGGATAGCCTAATGGTAAACAGTCGTGAACGTGGTAGCCCAGCGAGGGGCTGGAAGATTGTCGGTGGATATACTATTTCAATCAATCCTGTTCATGTAGCTTAAGAGTAATAAAATCAGGCTTCTTTGAATCTATTTCCATTTTCTCCCTTATTATCAGGAATGAATGTTAGATCAGACCTGAAAGTTAATATAGGCCTCAAAGGCATCAAGCTTAAAATAAAAGGAATAGCGTCAATAAAAATTAAAAGATACATTAAACTGGATAATGCCTGACTCTTTTCAAGCTCATTTCACATTTAAGATCTCCTTTGAAAATAGAGCCCAACCCAGTTACTAGTTTGTTCCGGCTGTAGTTGAACTTGCTCGCTTGTTTCTAAGAGAATTGGGCTCCCAGTGGATGAATGCAGAATCATCCTGTTGCTTCAGGGAACGTCATCTCTAGCTCCATGCCTCACCCTTCTCTTGGACCTAAACAGTTCGGATGCTCTGCCCTCAAGAGCTTCACTCTCTTTGCTCCTGAAGTCATACATGAGAGGCCACATAGGCAAAACTGAAAGAAGTGAATGGTAGGAGACATGTGGAGACCCCCTTATCTGGCTGTTAGAGACATTCCATATCAATCTGTGTGTCTGCCAGTAAAGAACATAGGAGCTCGTGAGAGTAGCTTTACACATCACAACATTTTTATGACTCTAATGACATCTTGACTCACCTGCTAAACCAATTGCAACTTAGAAGTTGCTATCAAAGCCAACAATAACATTGTCATGAATAAGGAAGTTGAAGGTATGCTTTGTAATAAGAGTTCCTGGTTTTTATTAAAGTTATCATCACAAATGACTCCTATATGCAACATATGGTACCAGGTTCTATTGAAAATATAAAAATAAGAAACTCTAAGAAATTTAGTATAAGACATGTCATAAACAGAAATACATACACTATAAGGAAAAAATGTGATAGTGTTATATGTGAGAGAAGGAAAAGAACCAAGAAAGGTGAGTAGGGAGGTCTTCCTTGACCATCTGCTTTGTGCAAGGCTTTTAATAAGTGCTTCCTTGTACAACTGTCTTCATAACTGACTATTTCCACATGTTACCTAAATGCGAGCTGAGCCTCAGGAGTTGAAGTGACTGCTCTGACACATAAGATTTGACACTGGATCCCTCGACTTCAACACTTGTGCCCTGTGGCTAACAGCCTTGTTACCTCCTGAGGGAGCACCAATAGGCAAGATTATTCCTGCAGTGACCAAAGGGAAATTCTCTTAAAAGATGTGGCACTCAAGCAGGGCATTTAGAATAGCACAGACAATAAACAAACCTGCATTACAGGAGACCCAGGTTCATTCCCTCGGTCAGGAAGATCCCCTGGAAAAGAAAAGGCAACCTAGTCAAGTATTCTTGCCTGGAGCATTCCATGGGCAGAGGAGCCTGGTAGGTTACAGCCCATGGGATCCCAAAGGATAGATCATGACCGAGCGACTAATACTTTCACTTTAGAATGGATAAGGCCATAGTGGGCCTTGCTCACTTCATGCTAGCAGTGAGCAGCACATTAAAGTAACAGTGGATATCCTAGTATATTTGAAGTAAGAAGTAGAGGATTTTGAAGCCATTCTTTTATCTTGGGTTTTTGCTCAGCAGTAAGGAGATTCCAACCAGTCCATCCTAAAGGAGATCAGTCCTGGGTGTTCATTGGAAGGACTGATGCTGAAGCTGAAACTCCAGTACTTGGGCCACCTCATGTGAACTGTTGACTCATTGGAAAAGACCCTGATGCTGGGAGGGATTGGGGGCAGGAGGAGAAGGGGATGACAGAGGATGAGATGGCTGGATGGCATCACCGACTCATGGGCATGAGTTTGAGTGAACTCCGGGAGTTGGTGATGGATAGGGAGGCCTGGCATGCTGTGATTCATGGGGTTGCAAAGAGTCAGACATGACTGAGCGACTGAACTGAACTGAAGGAGATTTTGAGAATTTTTAAGCTGAAGAGTGACAAGCCCTGAACTGGAATGACCCAGGGAGGTGTTCTCCTAAGTGTTTCTTTCCTCCATGTATGGCTGCAGGCAGTGACATGGACAGAAATCCCACATGTTTACCTCAAGCAAAAAGTAGCTTCCTGGAAAAGTGAATGTGTCTTTGCCACCACCATTGCCATTACGGTGCCATCCTGGTCATACATTATGATATCAGAATTGACGTGAAATCATTTGGGACTTGAATAGTTTTGTTTTCTATCGGCTGCTCTCAGTTATTTTCAAGACTAATTGTGTTCCCGGATTATTTCAAGACCAATCCAATTTTCAGAATGGCAGTTAATAAACCAAGTCATCCTGGCATCTATTGCACACCATATAGATGCCAAAATGAGTATGATTCTGACATGAAAAAGCCAGCAAGACTTTGAAAGGAATTTAAATATCTCAGCCTTAATTGTGGAGGAGGTGGCAACCCATTCCAGTATTCTTGCCTGAAAAATCCCACGGATGGAGGAGGCCGGCGGCCTGCAGTCCCTGGGATCACAAAGAGTCAGATACATCTGAGCGACTGAGCACACAGCACAGCCTAGACTGAGAAATGCCTGGTATGTATTAACACGTTTTTTGTAGATAACATTGCCAAAGATGTTTTCATCAGTATCTGGCAGTGAAATTAAACTCATACTCTGTACTGGAGAAATCAACAATGACACACACTAGAAGGATACATACACACTAGCAATAAGTGGCCAGTCTGATCTATAGGCAGCCTTGGAAAATTACAAAAAGGCAGATGCTGCCTTTCTCATGACCTCTTTATCAGATGTGCTAAAGGTGCAACCCTCCCTTTAGTAATGTGACATATACCCATAGTTCATAAGTATCAAACACTTAGCACACTTTGGCTGTGAGCTAAACAGATCTAGCTTTTATACACACTGATAAATGCTTCTTAGCATTCTTAGCAGCTCTTTAGCTGACTCCTTGGCACCTGAAGTGTAAAAGCATTTTTTAAAGAATGAATAGTGTGAAAGTCTAGCCCAAGAAAGAAAAGGGTGGGTAGGCATCTGCCCACAAAGGCACTCAGTCAGGAGGACACGCTTTTCAATTTCAGTTCACTCCTTCACCACTTCTTAGATAAAAGAATTGTAGAATCTTAATCTGTCCTGGTTCCAAAACACTGCCTCTGCACAAGCACTTAAAGTGCTCAGTTATAAATCTCATTGAACTTGAATAATTCTACACAGTTTTGACAATATTTATATTATTAGAGTATTTTTCATTCACTTGCTAAGATGTGTCTGACTCTTTGTGACCCCAATGACTGTGGCATGCCAGGCCTCCCTGTCCTCACTATCTCGAGAGTTTGCTCCCATTTATGCCCATTGATGGAGAAGGCAATGGCACCCCACTCCAGTACTCTTGCCTGGAAAATCCCATGGACAGAGGAGCCTGGTAGGCTGCAGTCCATGGGGTCGCGAAGAGTCGGACACGACTCAGCGACTTCCCTTTCACTTTTTACTTTCCATGCGTTGGAGAAGGAAATAGCAACCCACTCCAGTGTTCTTGCCTGGAGAATCCCAGGGACAGGGTCTGCCGTCTATGGGGTCTCACAGAGTCAGACACGACTGAAGTGACTTAGCAGCAGCAGCAGCAGCAGCATGCCCATTGAGTCAGTGATGCTAACTAACCCTCTCATCCTCTGTCACCCTCTTCTTTTGCCTTCAATCTTTCCCAGCATGGTTTTAAAAGCTCTGACATCAATACAATTCTATATTCATCCAGATAAAGTCAAGCTTTGAGCTCTTTGTCTAAGATGATTTTAATTCTATTCAATAACTATTACATTGGGCTCCTACCATGCAGAAGCTCTGGGAATGTACATATATGAGAGAATGCTTGACTCATCCTTATTCTGAGGGAATCACAACCTGGTGAGGAAGACAAACATGTCATCCAGTCACCAGCACGCAGCTCACAGGCTGAAGTCAGCTTGGAGGTGTGTCTTATTTGATTTCTACAGCATTCTTTAAAACATTTGAATTCATTGTCCTTAGCAAGAACTTTCACCTGACAGCTGGACTCAGCGCCTTTGTCACCAACCTGATACACTTATATGTTGAACTTGACTGGTCCCTAAAGGCATTTGATTTTGGTATCCTAACACTGTAAACAAATATATACTGTCCCTATGATAGCATTCTACCTTTATTATAGTAGCTAACATTATGCAAGCGTACTGAAGAAGGAGTAGTGAGATCTTACCAGGTATGTAAGGCATGTTTCCATAGGGGCCAGCAGGCCTTCCAGGAGAGGGAAATATCATGATGGTGTGGAGACATGAGATTGTAGGTCAAGTTTAAGGAATTAAAGAGAAGAAATATTTGTCCCTCATTTATCACTTACCATCGGCCACTAATAGGCACTTCCTAAATGATCCACAATAAACCAATACAAGTGGTATTTACTATTAGCTCCATTTTCAAATGAAGAGGCTAAGTAAAAGAGAAGTATAAATCTTGGTTTAGTTACTTACCTTTAGTTACTTATGGTGAATACTTGAGTCAAAATTCTGCTTGTCCTCAAGCCTAGGCATTTTTCACTATTAAACCTGATGGATGTATTGACAGATTATATATTTAGTTAGACACATTTTTGATAATTAAAATTCTAGGCCCTGCTGAATATAAATATAGGTAAGACCACTGAACATAACCCATATTGGGGGGAAATGTAATATTAATTTAATGTAGCAATGGAATAAAAATTAGGTAAACAGAATTTTAAGCTTAAAGGAATTTTAGAGAAGTTCTAATCCAAGTTAATTTTCCGTATTAAGAAACTAGGTATCTTTTAAGTATTTGTTTTTATTTTTTTTTTCATTTATTTTTATTAGTTGGAGGCTAATTACTTTACAATATTGTAGTGTTTTTTGTCATACATTGACATGAATCAGCCATGGAGTTACATGTATTCCGCATCCTGATCCCCCCTCCCAATTTGTTTTTAAAAAGTCACAGAACTTCTATCAGTTCAGTTCAGTTCAGTCGCTCAGTCGTGTCCGACTCTTTGCAACCCCATGAACTGCAGCACGCCAGGCCTCCCTGTCCATCACCAACTCCCAGAGTTTACTCAAACTCATGCCCATCGAGTTGGTGATGCCATCCAGCCATCTCATCCTCTGTCGTCCCCTTCTCCTCCTGCCCCCAATCCCTCCCAGCATCAGGGTCTTTTCCAACGAGTCAACTCTTCGCATGAGGTGGCCAAAGTATTGGAGTTTCAGCTTCAGCATCAGTCCTTCCAATGAACACCCAGGACTGATCTCCTTTAGGATGGACTGGTTGGATCTCCTTGCAGTCCAAAGGACTCTCAAGAGTCTTCTCCAACACCACAGTTCAAAAGCATCGATTTTTCAGCGCTCAGCTTTCTTCACAGTCCAACTCTCACATCCATACATGACCACTGGAAAAACCATAGCCTTGACCAGACGGACCTTTGTTGGCAAAGTAATGTCTCTGCTTTTTAATATGCTGTCTAGGTTGGTCATAACTTTCCTTCCAAGGAGTAAGTGTCTTTTAATTTCATGGCTGCAGTCACTATCTGCAGTGATTTTGGAGCCCAAAAAATAAAGTCTGACACTGTTTCCACTGTCTCCCCATCTATTTCCCATGAGGTGATGGGACCAGATGCCATGATCTTAGTTTTCTGAATGTTAAGCTTTAAGCCAACTTTTTCACTCTCTTCTTTCACTTTCATGAAGAGGCTTTTTAGTTCCTCTTCAATCTCTGCCATAAGGGTGGTGTCATCTGCATATCTGAGGTTCTTGATATTTCTCCCGGCAATCTTGATTCCAGCTTGTGCTTCTTCCAGCCCAGCGTTTCTCATGATATACTCTGCATATAAGTTAAATAAGCAGGGTGACAATATACAGCCTTGATGTACTCTTTTTCCTATTTGGAACCAGTCTGTTGTTCCATGTCCAGTTCTAACTGTTGCTTCCTGACCTGCATACAGTTTTCTCAACTTCTGTATTAAATATTAATTAAAATGTACTTTTCAATAAATGTTCTCAATGAGCTTGAAAATATTTTAATTCTCCTTGTTAATGCTATTGTCTTAAAAAAAAATTTACAGCAACAATTTTATCATGCATATCTTGAAAGTTTAAAAAAGTGAAAACTGAAAATTTCTTTTTAAGAGCACTGAAGATTAACTCATAAAAATCTAGGCATGAAACTGCTCTTTTTGCTTCAGTAATTTTATTGTGACCTATTGAACAATAGAATGAAAAAAATCTTTAAAACTCATATAGCAATGATCTGAAGGGTAAAAAAAAAAAAAAAAAAGCCAAAACAAAGCAGTAACGATTGCATGCTCTTTAGTTGTGTTTGGTACCAAAGAATCTGCATAGAGATTAGCTGTGCTAAAAGGAAAATATAATTTAATTATAGGGATATTTCCATTTATAAGAATTTAGGAAATGGGCAAAAATTTGTAATTGCATCTTTGGCTTAGCTTAGATAGAATCATTTCCTGAAAAATATTAATGTCATATCAACATTTATTTGATTTCCTCCTCTTGTGCTAGAAATGTGTCATAGTGCCAGCTAAAAAAGAGGTGCTTCAATAAATATTTACTGAATAAATGAATAAGTCCATAAATGGATAAAAGGATAAATGAATGAGTTATTCATGAACAGAATGATTCTGTTCCACATTCTAAGCCTAATTAAAAATAGCTCTTGGCTAGTCATTAGAAAATTGTCATTGGCCTAGGAAGCAAGTGAACAGGCAGAGTATTTCCTTAGATCTTAGCAAGATATTTGCCTAAGGAGCAATTTGTCACTTTTCATTCATCATTTACGTATCCACTTATTCAACTTGCATTTATTGAAACCCTACCCTGTGCATCTTCTGATCAGCGTAGAAGAGACCAAACTGTGCTCCCAGCTGGCTCATCTCAAGCATTATAATAAGGGAGGAATATTTTCTGTACCAAATGAGACAGAGCAGCTTAGTTTTTTTCTTAACTGCATGTTGTTATGAAAGAGACCCAAAGTAAAATCTCAGTGAAGTAAGAGAGACATTCTTCCAATGCTTTACATGAAAATGGCTCTTCTTACTGTTGCTGGTCTTCCTCACTGGTTTTGTAACTGTTAAGAGTATTGATCTTCTTCCACCGTTACAGCAAACTAGAAAGCGTGTGCTCAAGCAAACCTAATGATCTTGTGATTTTCTTTTACATCCCTCAGGGAACGAGTATATGAGTAATGCTGTAAATTATTGTAACAGAAGAAGAGGCACATACATGAGATACACAAGGAGTGGAGGGAAACACAATCAGACAAGGAAGGGACAACTGAAATTAGGTGATAGATACATACATAGATAGGCAAACAGACAGGGAAAGAGGCAGAGAACCTTTGAAAGTTCAGAAGTGGGAATTTCTCAAGAAAAACAATCCTTGACATAGCATTTGTTTTAACAGACTTTGTTGTCATTGAACTTTGAAATTATTCATACTGTAGCTCAGAAGTACTGTCATTAACCTAAATCACACGGTTATGGAGAGGCTGCTATGTATCAGTTACAGAACTCTATACTGGACACCTAAAGTTGAAGAAAGAATCTCTATGCTAAATAGATACATACTCAATTCTTAGCTCTCCAAATTTTTAGTCTTGCCAATATCAGGAAACATTTTTGTTTTGTTTTTTTTTTCCATTTATTTTCACTAGTTGGAGGCCAATCACTCCACAATACTGTAGTGGTTCCTGTCATACACTGACATGAACCAGCCATGGATTTACATGTATTCCCTATCCCGATCCCCCCTCCCACCTCCCTCTCCACCCGATTTCTCTGGGTCTTCCCAGTGCACCAGGCCCGAGCCCTTGTCTCATGCATCCAACCTGGGCTGGTGATCTGCAGGAAACATTTTTGAACCCCAAATCTCAACTATATGAATACTAATTTGTTCATCTCATGTATATCTATTGTTTTACTGCATTTATTATATTTTTATGTTTACTATAAACCACTCACAGAATATTTTTTAAGGGATGAAGTTAAAATATTTTGAAATAATATTCATTTTATATTAATAGAACAGACTTTATCAGTTTAGGTCTGATTTTAAGTTCAGTTTCTCACCTAAAGAGATTTATTTCTTAAAACATCAGGGTTGTACAAAACTCAGCACCCATTTATGATAATAATTCTCCAGAAAGTAGGCATAAAAGGAACATAGCATAATAAAAGCCATATATGACAAACTCACAACAAACATTATCCACAGTGGTAAAAATTAAAAGTATTTCCTCTAAACTCAGAAACAAGACAAGGGTGCCCACTCCCACCACTATTATTCAACATCATTTTGGAAGCCCTAGCCAAAGAAATAAGAGAAGAAAAGGAAATAAAATGAATCCATACTGGAAAAGAAGTAAAACTGTCTCTATTTGCAGATGACATGATTCTCCACATAGAAAACCCTAAAGATGCCATTAGAAAATTACTAGATCCAATCAATGAATATGGTAAAGCCACAGGATATTAAATTAATACACAGAAATCCTTTGCATTCCTATACACTAACAGTGAAAAATCAGAAAGAGAAATTTAAGGAAACAATCCCATTCACCATTGCAACAAGAAGAATAAAATACTTAGTAAAAAATTTACTTGAAGAGACAAAAGACCTGTATGCAGAAAACTATAAAGACTCTGATGAAATCAAAGATGACACAAACAGATGGAGAGATATACCGTGTTCTTGGATTGGAATAATCAATATGGTGAAAATGAGTATACTACTCAAAGTTATATGTAGATTTAATGCAATCCCTATCAAACTACCAACAGTATTTTTCAGAGCTAGAACAAACAATTTCACAATTTGTATGGAAACACAGAAGACCCTGATTAGCCAAAGCAGTCTTGAGAAAGAAAGATGGAACTGGAGGAATCAACCTTCCTGACTTCAGGTTATTCTACAAAGCTACAGTCATCAAGACAGTATGGTACTGGCACGAAAACGGAAATATAGATCAATGGAACAAGATAGAAAACCCAGAGGTAAATCCACACACCTATGGGCACATTATCTTTGACAAAGGAAACAAAAATATACAATGGAGAAAAGACAGTCTCTTCAACAAGTGGTGCTGGGAAAACTGGTCAACTATGTGTAAAAGAATGAAATTAGAACAACTCCACACCATATGCAAAAATAAACTCAAAATGGATTAAAGACCTAAATGTAAGGCCAGAAACTGTAGAACTCTTAGAGGAAAACATAGGCAGTTTGTTTTCTCTCTGACATAAACCACAGCAAGATCCTCTATGACCCACCTCCTTGGATAATGGAAATAAAGACAAAATAAACAAGTGGAACCTAATTAAACTTAAAAGCTTTTGCACAATGAAGGAAACTCTAAACAGGGTGAGAAGACAACCCTCAGAATGGGAGAAATTTATAGCAAACTAAATAACTGATGAGGAATTAATCTCCAAAATATACAAGTAGCTCATGCAGCTCAATATCAGAAAAAAACAAACAACCCAATCAAAAAGTGGGCAGAAGACCTAAACATTTCTCCCCCCCAAAAAAAAATACAGATGGCTAATGAACAATAAAAGATGCTCAACATTGCTCATTATTAGAGAAATGCAAACCAAAAATACAATGAGATATCATCTCACACAAGTCAGAATGGCCATCATTAAAAAATTCTGCAAACAATAAATGCTAGAGAGGGTGTGGAGAAAAGAGAATCCTCTTACACTTTTGGTGGAAATGCAAATTGATTCCCCCACTATGGAGAATGGTATGGAGATTCTTTATAAAAAACTAGGAATAAAGCTACCATACAACCCAGCAATCCCACTCCTGGTCAAATACCCTGAGGAAAACAGAAGTGAAAAATACACATGTACCCTAGTGTTCACTGCAGCAAGTATTTATAATAACTAGGACATAGAAGCAACTTATATGTCCATCAACAGATGAATGGGTAAGAAAGTTATGGTACATATACACATTGGAATATTACTCAGCTATAAAGAGGAACACATTTGAGTCAGTTCCAATGAGGTGGATGAACCTAGAACTGATTATACAGAGTGAAGTAAGTCAGAAAGAGAAAGACAAATATCATTTATTAATGCCTATATATGGAATCTAGAATAATAGTATTGATGAGCCTACTTGCAGGGCAGCAAAGGAGACACAGACATTTTGGACTCAGTGGGGGAAAGGAGAGAGTGGGATGAGATGAGCAAATAGCATTAAAACATATACATTACTATATGTTAAGTAGATAACCAGTGGTAATTCGAAGTATGACAGCAGGGATCCCAAATCCAGTGGCTCTGTGACAAACTAGATGGATGGGACAGGGAGGGAGGTATACCTAATGCCTATTCATGTTGATGTTTGGCAAAAACCATCTCTGTATTGTAAAGTAATTATCCTCTAATTTAAAATATACATAAAAAATATTAGGGCTTTCTAATAATGTTGTCTTATGCTTATGGTAATTTACTCTCGTTTAAACGTACAAACAGTCCCATTAGGTAGAGTTATTTTCATTTCACAGATGAGATTGAAATTCAGAAAGTTTAAGGTCATAGTTTGTTATCTTTTACACAAATTCTTAATGATATCTAATTTCTAACATAAAGTTATTTCAGAGAGATTGCTGCTATATCAAATTAAAATGGGATTTGTTTCATTGAGTTTGTGCTAAATATATTTTATTATGATTCTTTGAAAGCTGCTTACTCTACAGGCCAGATTACTCTCAGATGATCTGATCAGTCCCCCATTAATTGTTCAAGCCAAATGTCAGAATATAAGCTGATTTAACTTCTTCACACTGTTTCTTGACCACATTATATGACCTATTCATTAGCAACCTTTTTTTTTTTTTTTTTAAGGATTCTTTATTCTCAGACAATGTTTTTCAGTGGGTGCCACCAGCATTTTGAGAGAGAATTCCCATTAGGCAAGGAGTATTCCACTTACTGCAGTGCCTTAAACATGCATCCTGACCCCCTCCCCACGCACACACACTAAACACCAGTAATGTCTTCCCCCAGTCATAGTTTGCAAGGCTCCCTAAATGCACAGAGAACTGCTGAACTAATGAAAGATAGATAAATTACCAACCCCTGCAGCCAGTGACTTATGTTCATTTACCTTACACCAGTAGTTAAGTGTCTCTTAGTTATCCGATATCCATAAGTGTTTGAAATCATGTTAGATTAGGGCTACCAGATTTAGCAAATGAAACTACAGAACACCCACTTATCTGTTAACTCTATATTACAGACAATATAATGCTAATGTCCCATGTCGATCTCTTTTTAACCCACCAACTCAAGATCACTAACAAACTGGAAACTCAAGAATGTGAGGTTTAGAAAAGCCTGTGGGAGAAACAGACATAGAGAATAGAATTGTGGACATGGAGAGAGAGGAGGAGAGGGTGAGATGTATGGAAAGAGTAACATGGAAACCTAACATTACCATATGTAAAACAGACAGCCAACAGGAATTTGCCTTACGGCTAAGAAACTCAAAGGGGGACTCTCTATTAGACGGGTGGGATGGGGAGGGAGGTGGGAGGGAAGTTCAGAAGGAAAGGGGTATGTGTATACCTATGGATGACTCAGGTTGAAGTTTGACAGAAAACAACAAAATTCTGTTAAGCAATTATCCTTCAATAAAAAAATAAGTTAAAAAAAAAAACATGTGTGAAAGGACACATTTTACATTTCAAACTTGTAATGGTGAGAGAAATACTCTCATCATATAAAAATCTAATTTATATTAACAAATAGTCTGCTGAAAGTAACTAGAATCAGAATACTTATAGAAATTTATATTTCTCCTGGTACAGATAGTAGATTTTTTTTATTATTGAGCTGCAATGTAATTTATTAACAAATTCCACTATTGATCTAAAAAAAAGAGAGAGGATCAGCAACTTAGGAAATAAGGCACATCAGACTAAAATTATTTCATATCAAATTCCAAAAGGTTCATGAACTTAATTTCTTGTGGATTAAGTGATAAGGGAATTATAGCAAGGATGACTTTAGTTTTCCTGAATGAACTGTGAAAACATCAATTTGTAGTGTTTTGTGCAGTCTCTATTGACATGACTGGCCTTAAGAAGAAAAATGATAAGGCAGTGTTATCACATAATGTGAATAATGTGACATAATATGATATCTCAATGGAATATGTATTCATGCACACCAGCTTTTCTGTTTGTTTGTCTCAGATATAGAAAAAAAATGACAGTTACTGAAGAGATGCTACAATAAATGAAAGATCTTTTAAACCACAGTAAAGAAGCATAACAAAGCCATTATGAATGATGGAGCAAGTTTAGGAAAATGAAAGCTGCTATTAAAAATGGCAGGCTGTCACAACAACAAAAGTAGCAATCAGTGTAATCAAAGCAATAAAATATTTGCATTTAGTTTCTTTCAAGGAGTTAATATAATAGATATCTTTTCTAGGTTAACAGTTTTGAATAGTGTTGGATAATAAAATAGCAAAACTCAGATAAAAATCTCTAAATGTGAAGCAGATTAACATTATTTAGAGTCTCCACTCTACATGCTTTTTTCCCTCAGATTTTTCTTTAAGATAATTTCCTTATGTCCTTTTTACTTTCCTGTGCATAGTGATTTTTTTTTATGATCTAGTAGTATTGAACCAGGTTTATTGTTCCTTGACTTCAATAAATCTATAATCAAATAAAATGGGATCATTTTTTCCACAGCATATGATAAAATCTGAATTTCTTGTAATTATTTCCCCTGTTGTAAAATCACCATTTCTTTTGTAACTTTAAAGAAGAAAGCTTTATAAATATATGATATAATTATCTCCACCTGGTATTCAGTGAAGCTCCTTATGTTAATAAGTGTTTTCTCAGATGGTGATGAAACACTGCAGTGTGGAAAATACCGTATTTTGGCAATACCACACACAGGCTCATGTTTACTTTATTCTCAGTGATGAATATCCCATATAGTAACAAAAGAGTAATTAATTTGACTGTTTGTGGAAAGTTACCTCAGAGCA